>NC_053132.1:13074882-13374882 GCF_010015445.1 Perca fluviatilis
CCAGGGGCTGAATGTCAGTAGAAGGGCACCCACCTGCACACACACACACACACACACATGCACAGGCACACGCACACACACACACACCTGTACAGCTATACACCCATACTGCATACTTACTGTACGCCCTCATTAGCGCCGAAAGAATTAGCTGATCAAATGAAAATGATTCAACAATATTAGGAACCAATCTATTCTTTCCAGTCATTTATCAAGTGAAAATGCCAAATATTCGCTGGCACAGCCTCTCAAACGTGAACATTTGCAGCTTTTTTTATTAGAGCTGCAACAATTAGTCAGTGAATCTATTAGTTGATTGACAGAAAATTCATTAGAAACGATTTTGATCGATTAATCATTTTTTCAAGCAAAGATATTCGCCGGCTCCAGCTTCTCACATGTGACCATTTGCTGCTTTTCTGTCGTATTTGATAGTAAATTGAATATATTTGAGTTTGACAGATCATATTGATAGGCATTTTTCACTATTTTCCGACATTTCAAAGACCAAACAATGAATTAATTAATTGACAAAATAATCAGCGGTCAGCATTTGGTTTATGGTTATTCAGAACGCTGCTGCTCGAGTCCTCACTAAAACCAAGAAAGTGGATCACATCACTCCAGTACTGAAGTCTCTACACTGGCTTCCAGTGTCTCAAAGAATTGATTTCAAAATACTTTTACTGGTTTATAAATCACCAAACGGTTTAGGGCCAAAATACATTTCTGATCTGCTACTACATTATGACCCACCCAGACCTCTCAGGTCGTCTGGGACAGGTCTACTTGTTGTCCTCAGAGTCAGAACTAAACAGGGGGAAGCAGCGTTCAGTTTTTATGCTCCACATATTTGGAACAAACTCCCAGAAAACTGTAGGTCCGCTGCAACTCTCAGTTCTTTTAAATCTAAGTTAAAGACCTATCTTTTTGATGTTGCTTTTCTTTAAATAATCTATTAACTTTAATTTCTTATACTGCACTGTAACTTTTATTCTTATACTGCACTATCAATTTTATTCTTGTCTTTTAATGTTTTTAATTTGTTTATTAATGTTTTTAAATTGTTTTAAATTGTTTTTAACTGCTCTTTAATGTTTTATGTAAAGCACTTTGAATTGCCCTGTTGCTGAAATGTGCTATACAAATAAAGCTGCCTTGCCTTGCCTTATGCTGACAGTGCTACACAACATGGTAGAAAGTTATCTTATAGACACAAGTCTTAAAAATAAGTTACATTCAACTTCCTGGCTAGCTAGTTAGCTTGTCTGTACAGATTAGCGGCTAACATTGGAAACTCCCACTAACAGGGTATTCCTAATATCCAAGATTCCTGTAGTCATTGTTACTCTCACTGGAATATATAAGGGGTTTTTACATTTTTTTATTTTAGCGCATGCATTTATCATATTTGCAATGATAATCTGACTGAGATTGGGGGACTGACGCATCACCTTGGTCTTGTGGAACTTCTAATGTGCATTCATCATTATTATCTGACATTTTAAAGTCTAAATGGATAATTGGAAACACGAATCGATAATGACAACATTCAGTATTTGCCCTATACACATAACACACATCTTCCTCTGCAGAATTGTCAGTGGATCAAAGCACTCAAAGCACTGAAGCCCTTCATTACACACATTGACAGTAAACGCAGACATAAAGCCATACAATGACATTGCACGACCGCTGTAATTTCAGGCAGCACACACAATTTAACTTAACTTATTCCTGCTAAATACTCTGGAAACTCTACATTTCATGCTACATGATGCCCACTGCTCAACAAATACAAATGAAGTTCCTTGGCCAAATTCACAGAGTTTTATAGTCGGCTGTACTTTAATGAGCAATAGCTCATGACTGCCTCAGTATTCCCATTAATTACATGCTCCTCAGAGGTCTGATCATTATTACATGCCTCAAAAGTTAAAGTAATTTAATTTGATCCATTTGATGTTATTTGGCCAACAAAAAAGCTAGGAAATATTACACAAGAGGGGCACAAATAAAGGATATGGCACAGGAGAGGTAGACTCAAACGACAGCAGTTATAAAACAAGAACTGGCATGTGTTTGTAAAGCACAGAAGAATAGGCAAAGATGGAATTATCAAAGTGATAATTTTATATATATATATATATATATATATATATATATATATGACATTTTATACTAATGTTGTAATTGTTATAGATTTCAAAGATTCAAAATGCTATAAAAAGAAGCTAAAAAGAAGACAGCCGTTTAAAAATTAGGCACCTCTGAGTCTATTGTGCTGTATATGTATGTGTGTTTATGTATTCATATTATGTACATAATTAATATAAATATACATTTTGTATGAATGATTCTTCATTGCATGTATTACTCTTATTGGTTATTTGAACTAATCACTCTTTGGGATAAGTATGTTCACGTTCTAAATTGTAACTTTTTGCGTGGCCTTTTATGCTCCATACTGTAATGTGGCTAACACTAATGCATTGAGAGAGAGAGAAAAAAAAAAAAAAAAAAAAAAAAAAAAAAAAGAGAGAGAGAGAGAGAGAGATGATTTTCTATAACGTTATCTTAGAGAGGCAGTGCGGCTCTGGCTTCCTTGACCCTTCTTGGTAGACTACCTTTCCAACCTGCCTCAAAAAGGAGGGTTATTTAAGAAACAATTAGGAGCATACACAAAGCAATTTGCAGGCAGTCTAACTCCTCAGACTCCGCCAGTGAAGGGCCTTTCAGCGCTGATTTATCACGCTGTCGCCTTCACAAGGCAACATAATTAATAGGAGCATGGACTTCTAATTCCACACGCTTCCACAGCCAGTGGATTCCATTTGATTTATGATGGCCGAGGATTTTGCATTTTATCAGTTCATTCGCTCGTTATTTATGCTGATGACCAATTTCAATGGGTCGCCATCATCTAACTCACTACTAATCAAAGAGAATTAGGGTTCACTGCATTATTTAGAAGCTGCTAATTTATCTTCGGAACAAGGGGAAGAAACGTTGGCTCAGAGGTTCAACTTTCAGAAACCACACAGCTTTGCTTTTAGCTGCAGCCTCAATAAAGTAAAGGTCTTCACAGTTTCTCTAATCAGAATGTGAAAAGTGTCTTGATGAAATGACACAATTATAGCTGAATTCTGTTTTATCGCTCATTTAATGGATCACAGATTGTTTGACGACTTATACCTACAAGCTGTGTGTATTTAAAACCGCAATTACATTTCCTGTGTGAGATCATTTAGCAATGATAACTGACTACCTATGGTGATATAGAATATTATAATAAAAGATAACTTCTGTTTTCCACCAGAAGAGCCTCAAACACAAAGCACTGAGATCAATCAAGCCAGGAAATTCACATTTCTAAGAGGCTGAATCACAAGAGCCCATTTCACTCTCCATAACGTTTGATAGTTCATGGATTCTCATGCAAAAAGCAACAAAGGCAAACTCTCACAGATCCCACACAACAGCTGCACAGTGGAACACTAAAGCACAACTGGACTTGAAAGATTTTCTTCAGTAGCGAGGCTGAACAATGAGAGTGAGTTATTGCCCTGCTGAAATAATGGGTCATGAATGGCCCACAGATTAATACAATGCATTATGAGAAACAGAGATAAATAGGGTCACATTGCAGTTCTGTTTGTTAGAAAAATTACACCTGTTCCAAGTGTTATGAACCTGCAAATGCTATTCTGAAGGTTAAATTGTGTATTACTACAAAACAAATTGAGATGGAAAAAAACGGTTGGCAGTGGGACATTATTTAACGTCCTTGCAGGCAGTGCTACAAAAGGGTAGGATTAAGATGCAATAAACCTTACAGAGTCAAAGAAAAATAGCCCCTGTAAACAATGCAGTAAAGAAACGAGTTGCTTCACAGCACATGCAGTAGGTTTAAGGCTTTACATAAGTCATTTTAATGCTACAGCAAACTTCCAGACAGGGATATTAGATTCAAAAACACCATTAGATTAAGATTTGACCTTCCCACAGTAGCTGCAGCACAGAGCTGAACAAAATGCTTTGCAGAGAGACGTTGTCTCCTGTCCCTCTTATTATGTTTAATTATTCAGCAAAGTGACTGATAAGGTGTTTTCTGACAAAAAGGATCACAGTGTTCAGAAGTGACACCCGCCATTGTAGGAGATGCTCAGACACTGCCATCGACCGAGCTACATCCTCCCTGTTCACAAAGTGTATCATTTATCCGGGGGGGTAATAAGATGCAGAATTTACACAGGCCTGTCAATAAGCATGTCGATAGAAGGACACTTAGCATCTATCATCCGGAGAATCAATGCCATTTTTCAGTGATGAATCCTGGGAAATGATAGCTTTCAAATAAATGGTGGAAAGAGAAACACGACACTCCTTGGGGAGAGATAGATGTAGAGCGGCTCAATTTCCCCTCGCACTAGTTCCCCTGGCAGCTCTCTGCCCAGCTTTCTAGTTCAATGCAAAAGGTCAGAAGACATTACAAGGGACGATCTCTAAAACAAGACATAAAGAATCTCTGGAGGATCTGCAGAACAGGGAGCTAACTTGTGAGGAGAGACAGATTTTTATATCAATATCTGAAAAAAAGCGCTAATTAAGAAGCAAGAGTGAGATAGAGGAGGCACATTGCTGTCTACACCCGGCAATAGACTTTTGGGGTCTTCCATTCGCTGATGCCGCTCTGGTCAGCAAAACAGCCTAGTATCGAGGACTGAGATATTTTTTGGCTATTCTTGTTATCATTACTTCATGCTAAAAGAAGATTAGGCTGCATGGTTGGAAGGGTAACTTACTCTTAAAATGTATGCCAATATAATTACTAATTTCCTGTTAAAATCTTTAATCCAAGTTTCACAATATCAAAGTAATGTCGCTTGATTACTTTACATTACATTAAAATTACCTGAATACCAAATATGGGCATGACTTGCACTGTACCGGGTTTTTCTTCCTCTTTTCTGCTTTAAAGACAAAATAATGAAATGTATTCCGTCTCTCCAAGCCTGCTAGTGAATGCACAGACATGGATTTAGGATTAAGACAATGGCGTGTTTAGGGACTTGTGGGATGCTACTGTTAGCTAGCTAACCAAAATAGCTTCAGCTGCCTTTACTGCCTGCTTTTTGCCACAGTATGCTTGAGGTAGGGACACTAGTATTTATACTGATGGATGCTGGCACAAACACTAAAACTAATATAAATCAATTATTCTAATATTACATTTCCTAGAATATTTTACATAAATAAGTTAATTCAGACCTCGAAATAACCAGAGAGTCACAATCCCCTGAGGATGATTGGCAACTTGCTAAATCAACATCAGAACTACAGGACATTAATGACATGATGATGACGACACAACTGATTTTTATCTTTCGTATCATCAGTCTAGACATGGTTTGAACCCATGCTCCTTGTAGTGACAGTTGGGAATGCTGTGGCAGCTCATTAATCACCAGGACAGCCTGAAGGAGCTATACTTAATCCCATGATGGTATCCTCACCATCCTCCACCGCGACTGACGCTCGTAAAAGAGAGGGAGAGAGCGAAAAAGAAAATGATTTACACAAATCAATCATTCAGTGCTAGCGCTCATCGGCTGTAACACTGGCAGCCTGTCTTTACAGCTCCATTTTAAAAGGGCGCCGGCTGACAGCCACACTTGATTAAGGGCTGTGGCTCCCTAACCTTTCATGTTAAGAAAGATTGTCACCGACTGACACAAACTTTTTTTCCCCCCTGCTTTTCCAGGTTGGTTCAAGGCGAAGATATTGGCATTGAAATTTGTGGCTGCTACTGTGAGCAGATGTCACCTCTGGCGAGTGAGGGTAATGGCACCAGCAGGCCCACTCTGACTCCTGGGGCTAAACAACATACCACCACAAGGCTTCGGAGGGGGCAGCAGGCAGGAGGGACAGCCTCAACAAGTGAGCGCTTTACGAGCCTGCCCTCCACATTGCTTTTCCCCTCACTGCAATTATCATCAAAGAACATCTGTTTGTTGTTCCTCAGGCACCCTCCCCTCACAAGTGTCCTAGCCTCACCTTGACCCATACGTTCAATTGTAGTGGATGTTATGACTAAAAATAAACAGTGCGAAAGAGTAAGGCTACCCTTTGTGTGAGCAGGGCGTTCTCCCTCGCCGCTGCTGAGAGGAAGGATATCACCGATGAACACAGCCACTTCCTCCTTCTGCTCACAGCTCCTGACAGGTACATGAACAGATGTGATGTAGAGTCGACGGGCTCACTTTGTTTCTCGGCTTTTACGTTGATCCCACTGTCGTTCCGATGCTGTCAGAGTCTGAATGACCTGTCAAAGAAAAGTTCAATAGTTCCTGGCAAGCAACCCGGATAGGTACCGAGGTTGTGGTTTGTCCTGTTTCTGTTCCTTGACTGCGATCTATATCACAAGGCCATAGATGTCACCCATGTAAGACTGAACATGCCGAGACAACGATTAAATGCAACGTCACCACTCAATCGATTGTAGAAAAGGTGCATATTTCTGAAAGTCTTTCACAAGATTCCTCACACTGCTATGTAACAAGTGAGCACTCACTGTAGATGTTATAATTCACCCAGTTCTCATCGGTCACTTATGTCAATTAGCAGAATTATGTGAAAGATGGCGCTTCTTTGCTACAAGGAACATCCAAAGTGCAGCGGGATTGACTGAATGTGGTGTAAAGTTTGTGCAGACAAAAACAAAAAACTCAAAAGTAGATTAAGCATTTAGCAACTTTGCAAGCTTTTTTGTCTTCAGGAGAAGCTGTGCTGAAGGGCTTAGGCCTGTACCGTAATTGTTACCTGAAATGATTGGGTACCCTGCAGAATGTCTGCAATGGTTTCTTCTTGCTCCCTAAGGATATGTGTGCTGATTTGTGCGTTCAGTCTGCCAAATAGTCCAACCTGGCAGTGTACAGCAATAGAGACTTTTATTATAGCTCTAAAAAAAAATAAAAAAAATAAAAGTTTAATTCTTGTAGTTTCACCAAAAGCAGCAAAAGCACTCGAAGATATTTCTGCTGTGTACAGTGCAGTTGATACACCCAGAGGGACATTAAACATTTAATTTACAAAGACTTTTTGTAATGACTGATGATAACACATGAATGTGTCCCAAGAGAGGGCAGCAGCTGTAATCCTCAGAAGTCATCTATGACCTGTAAGGCAGATGTGAGGACTTCCCTTTCAGGAAAGCCAGGAATACATCAAATGACACTGTGTACCTCAGATTACATCATATCTGACAGGCCATAACAGCGCTACTTCAGTGATCTCTCTCAATTAGAATGTATACTTATTACTGTCCCTAATTTCTGTCATACAGCTTCTTGCGTGCAGGACTTTGTTTTGCATTTCCACGCAACAAAGGTGGAGTCAAAGTGACAGCATTACAGATGACTGTAATTAAATTATGCGTAAGACTATTGTGCTTTGTGCCGTACTTTTGGAAACTGGACGGACTCCAAACCATCTGTGTTTATTGAACTTCAATGGGTTGCTAATGTGTAAAAACAAATAGATATCCTGAACATTAGATATGCTTGTGTTGTAGCTCTTTGTTTGGAAATCCCTGGAGAAATTTGATTATTTCAACCACACAACGTAAGACGGATATATGTGTCAGGCAGCCCAAACACAGACTTAGTCATGCTCATTGACATAGTGTCAATGAGCTAGAACTCAGTGAGCTCCAATCAGTTATCAGTGGGCGGAATCAGCAGCATGGCTCTCCAGAAGTTGGATTCGAGGTTGGAGGGGTAAAAAAACACAAAGCATCGAGGGTGATGGAGGTTTGATAACTGTAGGTCCCATTACCACTTAAAAAAAACATGGCTGACTAAAAAGAAAAAAATACAAAACAACTATGTCTCTAAATATCTGGTATGTGAGTCAACTGCTTGGCTGTTTAACTAGGGTGTTGCCTTTTAAAAAACAAGATGGAAGAAGGATGTGGGAGGGAGGGGTTCACATATAAAATGGTCAGCCTGCTAGTATGGGGTTTGTGATGTCCCATAAATCTTCCTCTATCTTCTCTGTGGTGATGGCAGAAAGGGATGAGTCGCTCACCAACCCCCCTCTCCATCTCATTCACATGTCTATCTGCCTGTTATCCATGCCCTTGAGCAAAGATTACTGATGCCCTGCCTTTGATATATGACACACCATGTGCCACAATGTTTCATCCAATGAATTAACCCAGAGAAGAAGAAAAAAATCTGGCTGCCTTCAGTTCCCAGAATCGCTTACAATTCTTTTTTTTTGTGTTCGTCCTCATTGATATTGTGGCTGGCCTGGTTCTCCGGTAAAGGGTTATCTGACCTCGGTAGGTTATCTGGTATGGGATACTTTTGGAATTTCACTCCAAGTGGGTGGGCTCATAATCCATCAGATATCACATTTTGTTACTTTAAAATGCATGGCCAAATATTTCCTTCAGCGTTCAAGTCCTCTCTCAGAGGTGATGACATTTTAAATATTCTGTCGTCATTTAATATAAATCTAAAATAAAATGATGCTGTCATTTGTTTCACAAAAGTATATAAACTGTGAAGCAATAAACTATTGACACAATTCATTATAGTCTCTTATACACAACTATTGAACAACTCTGAATTCCTAGATTAATAGATATTACAACCAAAGAGGTTGTTCAATTTTAAGTCTTGTCATAATTGTGAACAGACTTTGTAGCCTTTAGGGAAGCAAAATAAAATGTACTACTCAATATTCTGACAGCGATGATACAGGAAATAGAGTAAATGCACACTTCATCCGGCTATAAACAAGAACTGAGTGGTTGCATCTCCCTTCATTCATTCATAAAAGTGGTCCAATAAGAAGAGCTGAGGGTGATAAACCAATCATTTGCTGCCGCACAACCGGCAAACCAGTAACATGGCATAATTATTATGAGCCGTTCCGTCTGACAGCAGATATTTGCCTTTTAACTCTCGCTGACTGCCTTTCAATCACATAAAAACAAATTATATGTAGATACCTTGGCAAAAGATATTATTTACTGGGGGTGTTCACCAGCAACATCTGTAACTAATGAGCAATTCATTAACTTTTGTTAAGTTAACAGAACATAGACAATAATTTAAAGTTCAGCCAACAATTGTTTCTCATATTTGAAGACGCTAACCTAACCTCCAGTTACGTCCTTCCAGTGAGTGAAGGGAAACAGTGAGAGTGGATGTTGTATTGCTAAAGCAGATATTGTAGGGAAAACAAATAAAACACGTTCAGTGAACATTTATTAAATACTGTACAGTCAAGTATCAATTTTACGTTCATTATATTTCCTCATTATGTTGAAAGAAGAGAGAGAAAAGATCTGCTTTGAAAATGTATAGACCGATACATAAGTATCATCATGTTACTTTTAAAGTTTTAAACCTGAAGGCAGCCTGTATATTGATGTATAAAACGTAAAAGATGGAGACATAAGCAACAGTTTGCTGTAAACTTATTAAAAAGAAGTCTGAAATAAGGTCCAAGCACAAGAAGCTATATGACAACAACTCCTGGCACACGCACAGAAAATGACACAAGCTACAGTAAGCTTCATCATAAATAGTGACAGAAAGCCGTTGTTGGAAAAAATATGGCAAAACCAACAGCACATGCAGCGCAGCAGTAAAGTGCCTCTTCACCACCACAAATCTTATATCAGTCTCTGAGAACAGTTTGTATGCCACAGTGTTATTCTTTTTACAGTCGAGTCACCTGCCTGATACCCTTCAGCCATTTTCCTCAGAAGCTGTCACACACGCCAGCTATAATATATGGCTGCACCAATGAGAACAGCTGTAGCCAATCTCCATCCCCTCTCTCCTGGAGCCTACTGCCTGTCCAGCAAAAATAATACATCAGGATTAATTGATTTCCTGTCAGTCTCGTGAAAAATTAAATAAATTTCCATGTAGCCTGTTTCCTGCAGCATTATAATTTTGTACATGCCAAGTAATTTAAGTTTTTTAATTATGCATGAGAATGAAAAAACATGACAAAGTGTGCTGTCGCCTGGCCCCAAGGCCGCAGCTCTGGCCTTTGTATGTGCTGAGACAACAATAGCAGTAACTTAAGCACACATAAATAATATATTTATGTATTTAGAGGCTACACATCTCTGTCTAAAAACTAGTGCAAGAGTCCGAGCACCAAGGTCGAGGGCTGGCCATTTGTCTTAAACTACTGTAATGATGTTAATTTGTAATGCATGAATCATCAAACATGTACTCTGACGCCAAAAAGTCAAGAGCAGGAAAGTCCGGATAGCTATGATTCTCAGCCTGTGACAGGAAAACAGATAGTGTGCTCACGAAACTCTGAAACACTGGAAGCAATAATGCCTCAGAGAATAGCTGCATTAGACATAACATATATTTCAAAATCTGTTTACGACAAAAGGCCTGGAATCGTAAAACAAAGGACAGAAAAGTAAAAGCTCCACATTAAAGATTTACGCGCAACACTGTTGGTGCTCAACTCCTTTCATTGTTCGCTGGATTAAGGAGCAGCGGAGAGAATAAGTAAGCACTTCCCTACGTCAAGCTTAACTAGAGCCAAAGATAGAGCAGGGGAGGAAGAGAGCAGCAAACAGGGTCATCAGTAGGCCAGGGTCTTAAATCAGACCAAAGGCCTGCCCTGGTGTCAGCTCAGTACCAGAGGGGGAGGAAACTCCTCACAACAATGAGGAGGGGCTGAAGGGAGGCCTATTTGTTGTGGATTATTTTGGCATTACCAGCTGGGCCTGAAAAAGCAGATGGACAGAAAGAAGCTACAGTATGAAAGGCCTGAGCACATGCCTCTGGGTCATGGGGAACCATGGGTTATTCACTAACTCATACGAATGGCATGAGTTTAACGAGGTAACGCGTTGAAAATGATTACAGGCTTTGTTCATTCAAGAAAGCTTCGAAAAAGCCATTTGAGTGATTTATTTGATAGCGGTTGTTTTCTTACCCAAAGAAATGCTTCACATCTGCAAACTGTCTGACTGTGAAACTGTCCCGTGGCCAAAATTACGATGTGATAAATTGCATCATGAAAGATTTAACTGTTCCGACATTGAACAGCATTCACAGCATAATGTGGTGGTATTTCATCACAGACAAATATGGCATATCTCCCATTTGGGTGACATCTGAAAGCATTTTTGGGACTCCCCCCCATTCTTTTTGTGCTTGTAGACACATACATCATCCCCTGTCCATCGTTCTCACTTGGTTTTATCTGTTTGTTCACCACTACAATCTACATGCAATGAAAAATGCATGCTTGTATAAAGAGTGCACCTTCCACAGGATCAAAAGGATATGGTTGAACAAACAATCTGATATCCAAGGTTAAGAACACAAAGATAATAAATCGCTTGAGTGTCATGTTCAATTTTCAGGACGGCATTACCCGGCATTATCCATAACAGGATTTAAATTGTTATCAGGACACTGAACAATCCACTTTGCGTCCGGGCGAGCATCCTGCCTCTAGTGATTCATAGGGAGGAAACAACTATCACATTTTCCAGCGTCCCAATGCAGCAGCAGAACACCGGCGCACTTCATGTACTTGCATGATTGGTTGAATAAATTGCTTCCATCCTGGCTGCTGTTGACACTCATGTGGACGAGTGCTATCAGTTTTAATTGTCCTTCTTCCTTCACTCAGCCCGTGTCTGCAACTCCTTCCTGCCTCTCTTGAAAACAAGGCCCAGTTTGATGTAAGATTTGGCCGACAAGAACTCTAATGTAAACATTTTACATCTACCAGGAGTTCAAGGGGTCTGCAGAATTAATCAGCAATTACTAAATTTCTCTGACCAAACAAATGAATGCAATTTAAGTATTAATGCACGTAACTAGCATCCTTAATAAATTACTCTCATTCATTTTTATTACAGCACCTGAACTTTATAAAAGAACACACTATTCAGCCTTCCCCGATATCTTACTAAACAGCTTTACTGATTTGCTTATACTTATCCATACACTACGCAAGTCATACATTCATATTTATCGTACAACACACAATGTAATAGATCTTTGCATCTAAGAAAGTGTATTTTCCAAAATGTATAATGTTGCTGATACATTCCATAAACCTAATCTGTGCAGCATTATTTTACCTAAAACACAGGATTCGCTAATACAAATTAGTTGTATATGAATAGGGTTGGGTACTGATACGTGGTGCCAATAGGGCACCGGTTCTGACATAAACGCTAGTAACGAGACCGAATAAGAATGAAAATTTCGGTGCCTTTGAGTTTTTTGTGCATCGCTGCACAGGATGCTACATTACCGTTAGCTAGTAGCTGGATTAAACACAATGGTTAAAATGCTGACAGTTTACGTTAAGTGGTGTAAAGTGTGACTGTATTTCCCTGTAGAGGATTCCAACACCGGGACGTAACAGTCCGCAGCTCCCGTTGCCGGAAAAACAACGCAGACATTGCGTTTACTTAAAACTCGCCAGCCTTGTGGTGCATTCAAAGTCATTGTAAAATACCCTTTTCCCATCTGGTGCTTGTTTTTTGTCATTTACCAGCAATTTACTGGTGAAATAAGTAATTGTAAGTTATTGTTATTACATTATTAATCAATCATTTAATTTTGACCATATGGCCTTAGCAATAAACAAGGCGTTCTTTAATGTTGCCAACTGTCGTTTTGTGCTCCTTTTTAAAATATAAATATATATATATTTCGGTTCAGGCACCGGTTCAGGCACCGGCACCGTTTTAAAAGTATCGTTTTAGCACCGGTATCGAAAAAAAAAAAAAAAACGATACCCAACACTATATATGAATGCAATTTTTAGGGGACCGGGTTGAAACAGCTGATGTTAGGTTTAGGCTCAGATGATAACATGTTATTAAACTACAGTATTTACTGTACCAGAAGGCTATGAACAAACTTAGATTTTTCTTTAAATAGGTCTACTATTTTTGACCATATCCATTTTAAGATACATTTACATGTACATACGTACTTCTGTCTTACCGATGACTAAATAGCTTGCTTTAATGATGAAAATTTGCATTTTGTGTTGTGTGTTTGTCAGATGATCATAATTTGAAAACTGTTTCTTTCTGCTGTTAACGAAATAACTGTTTTAAAGAAACCTAACTTTAATGTTTTGTACTATTAGCTCTGTATTAAAATACCCATTTTAGAGTGATGGCAGCTTGGTAATGCTGTGACCCTTTTGTTTATATTTGGGTAAAGACTGTTCCTCGAATACATATTTGGCACAAATTCATGTATGAATGCACCATTAACAAAGCATAATAGGAGCATTGATTAAATGTGAGTTAGAACCTGTAGCCTACCTTTTTGTTAGAGCCCCTTGACTTATTAATATGCAATCCATCCAGCTTTTTCAAAGAAAATCAGAGAAAATTAGCATGCAGAGCACCACAATGCTGAGGCATTAATCACAAGGGGCAGCACTTTATTCCACACGACCACAGAATTCTTGCAACAGCTGCTAAGCATTCTGGTAAGGCGAATTATCTATGGCTGTGTAGCAGTAACGATGAGACAGTCATTACCATATCGACAGGCTCCCAGATGGATTATCCGTATTGATAACTTCATGGCCTGTTGATAAGTATTTGTTTGAACACGAATGGGGGAAGAGAATTGTGCTTGATGGTCATACTCTGCAGCATGCATGGTGAGAACAACCTATCAGAAATATTTCTAACCATCTCTTTTCTCACCACAAACTGGTATCATGATTCATGGCGACCCTCGCTCCACTTGCACGTATATCATATGATGGTTTTTTTCCTCCTGCACCCAGGCCTCCCATCCTGCTACCTCGCCAAGGTCAGCTGAAGGAAATAATAGTGCTACACCACAAGATTTATGAGAGACTCACTCCTGTTTTTATCCCTGTTTACAGAATACATTGACTCCCAACAAGGAGCTACTTCTGTCCCTGGTGGTTTATAAAGCAGGAGCCCATCTATTGGGTGTCTCAGGGAGCAAGAGCCCAGCAGCTTGTCTCCAGTGACAGGTGCTAATTGAGAACCAAACACGGGTTGCATCCAGTTTAAACCTCAAAGCCTAAATCATAAGGTGACATGTCATAATACGAAATACAATACAAAAATGTGACAATATGCATCATGGAGCTAAACAAACAACCCAAATCTGACCAGTTATGACTCTGAATAGGTGCTAATTAGTGTTTACATCCATTAAATGTATAAATAATATGTTATCCATTAACTGCCTTAACTGCAATCCTATTGTTTGACAGATCATTGAAATTGGAAGATGCTGAAAATTCCTGGATTATGTTCAGTGACCTTGTTTTCGGACCTCCAGTATAGCCTACCAACATTGTCTTTATTGATAAACTAGTAAAATAGCAACATTAGCAAACTTTAAAGGTACTTTGTCAACTTTTTGACCACTAGTAGCGCTACAGAGCTTATTTCAAAAGTGGTCCCGGTTTTGTTTGTACGCACATGCATTAACATCCTGCTGTTGGTTTGATACTATTCAGCTGTTGCACAGACGGTGGCGCTAAACATAGCAATGCACCTACATCAGCAGGGAAGATGTGGACTACAAGCTTGTAAACATCAATGTAAAAAGTAGAATTTATAATGTTTTTTAATTCTGCTTTGCAAATGTTATATGGGGAAGGAAATGCATTCATCACAATGTGTTTTGGTGAGAAACACTAAATGTAAACTTTTGTTTGGAAAAGAAAACTCCATGGGGTACCTTTCATTTTTAACCTGTAACAGGATGCAATCTCCGGACACACGCCAAATATGAAGCACAGGCACACAGGTGTTTTCACTTATTCTGGCTAATTAGATACATCCACCCAGTCTTAAGAAGCAAAATAAGCGAAAACACCTGTGTGGGTGGACCATAGTGCGGAGGGCAGTTTTTGCATGTTTTACATCTAAGGTGGAATAGATAAGAAATGATCAACAGTAACAACAATCTGGACTGTATTGTACAGTTAGCCTTGTATCTTATCTTGAACCAAACCATGAGCAGGCTGTAGTGTGAGACCCTAACTTATCATGTAGGTACAAAGTGTAAAATTATAACATGTTTCATTTATCCCAATTTGACAATTTATCTGTGAGTAAAAGGAGATATTCAGTTGTCAGATTAATTGGAAGTGAGGATCAAGGGGGGGCTGGCCTTCACATGTCCTTGGTGTCCGTAATGAAGGGATAGTGGATGGGTGCGAGTGTAACGCCCTTCGTCTGTGACAGGGTGCTGCCCTGCCCCTTGCTCAGAGAGGACCGGGGCTTTAAATTGCTTCCATCTCTGAGACTCTGATTAATGAGAATAGTTCTAATCGGAGTTCCTGAGGCCAACAGCATTAGTCTTAATCTTCCAGGCCCCATCCAGCAGCAACACTGACATTTAATGTACTGCTAGTGCAACAGTAATGAGAATTCATTTCCCAACAACGGCGCAAACTCTTCTAGCTCCCACACAGGTCCTGAATTTGGGAAGGTTATTGGCCCTGAGTTTCAGGGGTTATTAGTTCTCTTCAGGCCATGAGGTACCTAAAATATCTTGTGTTTTACAGTCCACTTTGAGGCAAGACAAATTAAACTGTGCTTGAGCACCCAGCTGATTTAAAGCTCCTTTACACACCCTACATGCAGTCTGGAATAGTGCTGAAGCAAAAAGTCATGTGACAGAAAACAAATCGAAACAACTGTGATAATGTATTAATTCTTTAGGTCACATAAATGCCAAACATTTGCTGGTTCTGACTTCTCAAATGCGAATGTTTTTTTCTGTTTCTTATTTTTGTAAATGGAATGTCTTTTGCTTTTGGAATGTTTGTCGATGAAAACAACCAACCTGATCAGCTCTGGGAACTTGCATTGGCCATTTTTCATTATTTTGAGAAAATGAGACATAAAACACTTGTCATTTGTCAAAAACTAACAAAACAAATGTATTGATTTATCCAAAAGTAATTGACAGGTAATCCAAGTTGCAGCCTGTAGTCTGTATACAGTATGTGTGTTTAGCTGTGTGTGTGTGTGTGTGTGTGTGTGTGTGTGTGTGTGTGTGTGTGTGTGTGTGTGTGTGTGTGTGTGTGTGTGTGTGTGTGTGTGTGTGTGTATATATATATATATATATATATATATATATATATATATATATATATATATATATATATGTGTGTGTGTGTGCCTAAGCAGGTTTGCATGAAAGTGTGTACTTGCACTTAATATGTATGAATTTGACTATATTGAAAAACAGGCAATCATAAAACAGTTCTGTAAAATCAGGCAACCTCTATCAACTGAATGAAAGCCATTCCCGCTGTCAGCCGCACTTGTACTGATGCAAACAGTCCTCCTGTGCTCAGTTAGCAGTAAGTAAATTGCTCTGGGATTTGTATTGCCGGAATGCTTTAGCAGGTAATTCCTCTCTGTCTTTCATTTTGTTTGTCTGTGTTAAGTTCCCACTCTGGCCCCATCCATTCTCACATCCAGTTCCCGGCTTTGTCCATCCATCAATGGGCGCACTTTGTCAGTGCTGACTTCATCCTGGCTGCTGCAATCACATCCGAGCAGGGCCCGACTGCCACCGGGGAGCTTTTTCACCTCCCATCTGCATCTACCCGATCTGCTGACGGGGCCCCTGACGTGCAGTGTTTTCTATTGCACAGGCAAGCAAAAAAACACTAATGCTGCACCTCATTTCTCTGGACCACGCATGGCAAAGAGAGAGAGGGAGGGAGGAAGAGAGAGAGGGAATGAGGTGAGATTGAGAGAGGCAGGGAGGTAAAAAATGGGGACCGTTTTCAAGAGGGATTGGCTCTTGGGTCACGCTACAACTCAATTTGCCTTTTCTTCTCAAATATATCAATTGACATCATGAGTAGACACTGTATCACTAATTAAGGCTTAATAAGCAGCAAGTCAACTGTACTTTAAAGAGGAGAGAGGAGGAGGAGGGTGGGGGTGGCTCAGCTATTCCACAAGAAGGTGTCCGTGGACTTTCTGGGCATCTAAAGCTATTTGGAACAAAGCGTTGCCATTTAATAACATGTTATGAAATCTAAATCTAGTATTGACATCTAAAACGTTTCATTAACCCTTACAGTATAAATATTTGTTAATTTCTTTTCAACACTTGTAAGTAGAGCTGTAACCTACAATTTCATTTCGTTATCAATGAATTAGTTATTTTTAGGGTTTTTGGCATTTATATGCTTGAACTGGGAGGAGAGGTATGACATGAAACCTGATGGGATCAAACTGGGGACGTTGAGGTTATAAAGTGTGTGTATCTTGAGCCAGACTCAACTTTTTTCATCAGTCTTTTGCAGGGCTTGACATTAACACCCGCCCACCCGCCAAATGCGGGTAGAATTTGGGAGTGGCACATAGGCCCGTATACATACATACATACATACATACATACATACATACATACATAGGTAGAGCTGGGCGATATGGAGAAAATCAAATTTTTGACCAAATACCTCGATATCGATACCGCAACGATATTGTAGTGTTGACTATTGGTGCTTTCACAACATATTTACACAATGAGATTTTTGATGAATAATAATCAGTAATATGTATATAATAACTAAGTGGGAAAAGGCAAATAATAGAACAGCTAGAACAGCCTGGTAAGTTCATAAAATTACATCACTTTACTGTAATGCAGCCTTTAAAACCAGGAAAAGACAACACTTATGCCATATTACGATATCCAAAATCTAAGACGATATCTAGTCTCATATCATGATATCGATATAATATCGACATATTGCTCGGTGATCCAGTGTGCAGCCCACAGCCGCAGCGTGTTCCCCCTTCCCCCTTCCCCCCCGAAAGTCAAAGTTTTGCCAGACAGATTTCATAGTTGCTACTTAAATAACTACATTAATGTTTTGTTCTTTGATCTCGGCTAATAGAAAGAAGGGAGGCAAAACATTTGATTTGTAAGATTCAGCTCATTTTACCAACTTCAAACTGGACCCAAAGTGGAACCAGTTAATGGAGCTTGTTTATGAAAACGTTTAAATGGTATTTAAGAGAACATACAGTATAAGGAATGGTGGAAACATTCATTATGATATAATTAGCTTGGACGGACAAAGACAAATTCACCACAACAGAATAAGGTTGACCTAATCCATTATCTGAGTTTCTACAGTTCAGCAACTTCAAAGAAACAATGATGACACCAACAATGATCTTTCCAGGAGAATTTCACACAACTCCATGATTCAGACTCATTTACATCAGGGAGCACTAATTAGACTGCGATGGAGGGTTATTAATAGGCTGGACTTTCCAGAATGATCTTGTTATAAATGGGCCCTGTCAAGACTTTCCTCAACCTCCAAATGAGTATTCTCACTTCACTGCCCCCATCCCAAGAATCAGCACCAGGGCTGAATAACAAATGATTGCTGTTAACTGTATTGTTACTAATGATGACCGAGAACAAACAAAAATTTGCCTTTAAAAAGACAGATACCAAGCTGAGTTGTGGTAAATTACATCTGAGGGCATGAAGAGAAAAGGACGTGGCTGCTATTTGGAAAAAAGAAAGAAAAAGAGGAATGATTAATACAAAGTCTGATCTAGGAAGTGAAAATTTGGCTGCCTGGTGCTTCACAGGGCTGTAATGTTCTTCACAGATTACAGCTTACTCCACACACAAAAAAATCCTGCACCAAACACTCAGCTGAGTGGGCTTGAACAACAAAGCGGCTCCTGCTCAAGTCGTTTACCCCGACACAAAGGCAATTCCTCATATTAATTAAGCGCTGTCACAGACGTGCTCGCTCCCTCTCGCCAAGCACATGTCCGCAGCTCTGATATGTGGGCTAAGTGTTTTCCCTGATGCCTCACTCTCAGCCTGCTTTTCACATAAAGCCTCTAGTGGGAGCCGCTGTTTACAGAGTCAGTTCCACTTACGCAAATCCCCCTGCCGTGTAAACAATATCCACGGCGACTAAACAGAAACCGGCGCTGTGTGTTTACGGCATGAAAAATGTTTATCCAATTAAGTGACATTTCAATAACATAATCCTAAAACCATGAAGGCTTTTAACAAGATTACATGACCTACAGAGAGGCAAGAGAGTCCCCCGTTCTGTGAGATGCGGCTCAATAACATTAAAAGCAGCAGCAAAATCCAGCCATAATTACTTGGAGTACAACCATACCGGTGGCTGTTGCCAATGGACACTGCATGTCTGTAACTATGAAATATGATATTATAAATCCCATATTTGAAGAAAAATATGCTCATTTTGAGGCAGGAGGATTATTGTGTAAAATAAAATAATTTAAAATGTTAAAACAAGAGTCTCCAAAACATGACTAGAAACATTTGATTCTCTTTATGTTGAAATCAATGGAAACGTCAACCGTTTTACAATAACTCCAAGGTGCACAACATAAGCTAATGCATCAAAATAATGGGGCACATAAAATCAAGGCCCCACGTTACGTGCAGAAAACAAATATGGAGAAGAAGGTATCAAAATAATGAAAGATTGTTTTGTATTGTGGCATGAAATGGGAGGGTGTGTGAGAGAGGCAGCGGCGGGGAGAGGTGATGGTGACGGATGGACAGAACTGACAGTGCGGTATTCATCCTGCACGCTAGAGCGCACGTCCTGCTAGTGGCGGTCGACAGAGCAATAAATCACAGGCCCTCCATCCTGTATCTACAGCTTATTACATCCACCATGACAAATAAATAATAATCCCTGTCAGCATAGCCCTTTGCTCAAGGATTGAGTCTGAAAGCGTTTGCTCATCACTCCTATTCCTGAGTGAAAACACCTGAGCAGGGGAATTGAAAGCCATGGTTTACTGGCCCTCTGGAACTCTGAAAGAGTGGGAAAAAAGGCACACCGCTGCCAAAGATCTGCAAAATATGAGAGGGTGCAATAGAAACACAAAATGTTATGCTGCTCGACAATCACCATGGTTATAAACATTATGATATTCTCAGTATTAGATGGATTTATAAGGGCTCCATCATGAATTTCCAGTGGTGACACAGAAAAATGTATTTGATCCTTTAATAAAGTTAAAGTATTAATACCACAATGTGCAAACACTCCATTAAAAGTAAAGATACTGGGACCTGGCTAGCTCACCTAGTAGAGCGCACACCCATATACAAAGGCTCAGTCCTCGACACGGCAGCCGTGGATTCAATTCCGACCTGCGGACCTTTGCTGCGTGTCATTCCCCCTCTCTCTCCCCTATCATATCTAAGCTGTCCTGTCACAAATAAAGGCCTAAAATGCCCAAAAAATAAATAAATACTGAACATACTAAAATGTTTAGTAAGCAAAAGCATAGAAGCATTATCAGCTCAATTATGAAAGTTAATGTAATTATGGGCTTTTTGCCGGGGGGGGGGCTTAATGAGAAAGGCTAAAACAGGGTGTTTCAGACAGAGGGTGAAGACAGGTATATTAAGACAGACTGTGTGAAAAATAATATATAAAATAATTTTAACATTAAATCTAAGCTCTAGTAGAAACCCAAAATGCAAGTATGAACCTGAAAACAAAGCATGATATTGTCTCCTTTAAGTTAAAGGGATTTAGCATTACCCCCTCGACAAATTGCTGCAAACCAAGTGCAGACAGTGAACCAAGAGCTTTTAGTTGCCCATTTTACTTTATATTCCTACTATGGTGAAGTAGAAATATAAAGTGGCATAAAATGCATATCTCTATGATCCTGGAAAGTAAAATATTAAATAGATTATAGCTGAAATACAATCTAAATACTCAAAGTAAGTACCTCCAAACTGTACCTGAGTATATGTACTATGTATTGACATGTGAATTTCCTAAATGATAACTGACTGCATTACATATATATCTAAGATAAGATGAGCCTTTATTGTCTCCTATAGGAAAAAATCATCTTGGGCATTCAAGAGAAACGAAATGGTGACACATCACGCATAAACACACAATAAACATACAGTTAACCTACATACAGTAGAAACATAATCATACATTATCTCATCCAATGCTGCAATGAAAATCTAATAAACGTCACAAAATACCCCCCTACCTTTCCTCACAATCACAGAAGAGAACCCACAACACATCCTCCCCCTCGTATTGCACTTAATTTTGATAAAGTTTGCACATTTCCCGTTAACTCATGCTGTGGTCAAAAACTTCTGTATTGCACAATGCCCAATTGCATAATACCATATCAACTATAACATAGCATATATATATATATACATATATATATACATATATATACACACACACACACACATATATATATACATATATATATACACACACACACACACACACACACACATACACACACATATATACACACACACATATATATACATATATATACATACACACCTGGCGAATATGCGTAATGCGCGCAGTATGCGGTATGTAATAATAATACGTACGCGCACGTATGTCGCTTGCCGCGCACGTATATGTGCGTATGCGTGCAGCGCGTAGTCGTGCGGCCGCGCGCGTATCCGCGTATGTCTGCCGCGTGTGCGGTGTGGATGCGGTAATGCGTGCGCGTGGACGCGTATGTGCGTTGCTGCGTAATATGTATGCGTGCCGTATGTGTATGCGTAGTAATATGCGTGCGTTCTGCGTGCGCAGTGCGTATGCGTGCAGTGTGTGCGTATACGTACGTGACGCGTAATATAATTACGTGCTGCCGCGCAGTAATTGCCGCGAGTAATAACACGCGCGCATTGTATAATGCGGAATAATGCGGTAGCCTGGTGCAGTAATGCGTACTACGCGCAGTAATGCGTACTGTATAACGGTGCGCGTGCGCGTATAAGTGCGTACGACGCGCAGTGTGCGTATATGTGCGGTGCGGTGTCAATGTGCGGTCGTAACGCGTGCAATGCGTAATCATAAGTGCGTGCGTGCTTGCCGCGCTGCGCGCGCGCGTGTGTGCGCGCGCGCGGTAAATGGTAATGTGCGTACTGCTGAACGCGGTAATGCGTATGCGCCGTGTCGCGTGCGTGATATGATGCGTGCGCGTGCGTGCGCGCGCGTGCGGTGATATTTAGCGTACGTGCGTGTATGCGTGCGCGCGTCGTGCGCGCGCGCGGTATGCGCGCGTGCGTGGGTTGTGCGCGCAGTATCTCGCGCGTGCGATACGTTGTGTGCAATACGTACGTACGTGCATACATGCGTACATATGCAGTACGTATATATACATACACACCATATAATATATACACAACGCCTATCGGAGTTGCACATACATATTATGCGTAATAATACATACATACGTATCACTACACACACACACACACGTATGTATGCGTATGCATATATATGCACCTTGCCGTAATAATATGCACACATATGTATGCATATACATACTACACTAATGTGTGCGTACGTAATATACGTATAATTACACACGTAATATACGCGTATATATGCTATATACGTAATGCACGTAATAGCGTAGCGTATGTGTCGTACATACGTATACACATCACGTAATACGTATTATAATAATATGCGTACGTATGTACGTAATACATAAAATAATATGCTTGCACACAGGTACGTACACGTAATATATATACATATGCATACACTGCCATGCCTGGCACATAATATATAATATATACATATATATGCAATATGCTATACCATATGTGTATACATGCAATACAGGCTACATACGTAATATATGCAATACGCACGTATGCATACGTACCACACACGTATCATATGTAATAATATATACTGCCATATACGTAATAATAATCATACCACACCGTATGCTATGTGTACTACTCACTATATGTATGTCATGCATGTAATAATATATAATAATAAATAATAATATATATAATAATAATAATAGTGTAATACGTCACGTTAATAATTATTAATAGTATGTGCCATTCTCATATATATGTTATAATACTAATACTAGCCGCCCTATCGGAGCGATTGCGTCCATGATGGTTGCCACCAGATGTTGTTTGGTGGTGTCCTTATGCATCACTGCAGCCAATACACACACACACACACACACACACACACACACACACACACACCTTATCTCTTATTATTCATTAATTTGATTGAAAATAAATTCACAAATGAGAATTTATACCTGTTAAGCTTGCAGTTTGGTAACCTGTACCTTCTGCCTGAAGGCATCAGCTCATACTCACTATACAGGATGTGATTTGGGTCCTGGTTGATTTTGAGACCCTGTTTCCTCACGGCCTCCTCACTGGCCTTATTTCTGTTCAGCTTTTTAAAAGCTGTGGTGACACCATTAGGGTAATTATTATTCTGTCCTGTATTGGGTCACATGGTAATGACATAGACAGGTCTCTGCAGCGGGTCACATTACTTTCATAATCCAGGTCAAAACGTTTGTAAAAAATGTTGAGATCATTAGCCTTGTCCATATCATTCCACACACTCAATTCCTTCTTTCCAGAGTTCATGTTAGTCATTTCTTTCACAACTTAAAACTTGGACAAATTTAGACAAACATACTACCACAGACGCCCGTTCTCTCGTGCCCGTGTCGCCAGCAGTGCTGCGCCACAGGATGAGGTCATTCATCTAATAAACCGGTCTAAGGGCAGAGGACATTAAAGTATGAACACATTTGACAGTGAGGTTTGAGCTAAATCAAATGTAATTTTCTATTTGGATAGAATAGCAGTTATCTAATTGTTTAATCAATGAATGAGCAGAGCTGCTGGCTGTATTGTTTGGATCAATACAAATTGATTTACATGTGTCTGCAGAGAAACACGTCCTCCTCGCTGCTCGTCTCCCTCTGCACCTCCCTTCACATTATTTAGAGGACATGTGGTGTAAAACTCATTTCAGGCCTTTGTCCGTCATGCCCTCGTGTTTCTGTAAATTGTATAAGACCATTTAATCTTCCTTAGATGAGGAACCATTTACTTTGCACCGTCCTTCAATAAAAATTAAAAGCTCCCATAAAAACAGGAATGGGAGTGGAACGCCCTCGACTAAATCAACGATCGCTGCTCTTTGGAAAGCCGAGCATGAACACTTCATGGGCATGTTTTATTTTGACATTTGTAGATGACTTGAAGTGTTAAAAAGAAAATAAAATGCGGATGAGAGTCCGCCATCATAAAGGTTAGTGAACTGTAAATGGAGCTCTCCATCTTCCCTCATAATAGGTGTAAAATTGTAAACATGCTAAAGGACGTGAGAGTTTGTCCTGCAGCTCCTTTGAGAATGTAAAACATTAATCATAGAATCACTCTGCCATGGTTACTCATGACTACTTGATCACATCCATCTCTGAGAGGAAATAAGGAGCTCATCATTGCTGTCTCATAACATGGACCATCACCATAAAATGCAGCTTCCATACACACAGGACTAATTTTAATCTCAAGAAAGTGACTTTATCACCAGATCATTTATAAGCCTAAATATGGTGCCTACAATATATGACAGGTAAAATAAATTCAATATATGCAATCCCTCCTTTATAGTTCTCCATTATCTAAATTAGTGCTAAAACAATTAGCTTATTAATCGATATAATCAACAGAAAATGTATTATGTCATGTTTTAGATGCTAGCTGCTCCCTTAGGCATAGTGGTGACTTTAGCTAAATGCTAACGTCAGCATGCTATGTCATTAGTTTTGCAGGTTTGGTCATAAGCAAAAGTATTGGATACATTTAAATCTTGACCTGGTGGCCATAGATGAAAAGTTAAGGGATAGGGAAAGCTATTACAATGCATCCTGAGGGGGACATGAATGTTTTTACCAAATTTCAATAGTTGTTAAAATATTTAAGTCAGTGGCCTTGCTATCCATAGAGCCACTTGGCTAAAAATGTCAAAACATAAGCCGTTTCTGTAAGGGTTTGCTGCTTTTCAGTGTTTCACATCACTACAAATTGAATATGTTTAGGCATTGATGTTAATCCTTGACCATAGGAACACATGTCTGTGATTATACCTATATTCTTTACTTTTTAGGCAGAATTACGGTCTTTTTCCAAAGCCTTTAACCGTACCCCCCTCAATAATTTTTTTCCTTAAGTATGCTGACCTATCTAAATCTAATCTAATCTAATGATAAGAAAAAGTGGTGACAAAATCGACCTGTCAGGTTTTGTTTATTGTTTTTTATGATTTACATTTCTTCTTCTTTTTTTTTTTTTTTTTTAAACACAAAACATACAACACCTCCCCATCTGGATCCACTATCCATCACTACCTCCCTATACAAAATTTAAGACAGATGAAATAATAGCCAAAATATTCAATACAATAAAATAACAAAAAAATAAACAAACTGTAAACTAAATGGAGGTTTTGTTTATTGTCAAAATGTACCAAGACCTGAGGTGAGCACACGTTGAAGACCTGACGGCCTCTGACTGCGTGACTTAAAACAGTACATTATCTAGAAAAAGACAGAGCCCAATTAACATGTTTTTGGGAAACACTAAATCTTTCCCAAGCAAACATTGTGCCTGAACTCATGGAAGGCCGAAATTCCACACAGAGAGTCCGTGCAGTGAACCAAGTGTCAGGCCTTTAGCTTGCGCTTGACACATATGAGTCAGTTGCTTTCAATCAGTTTCAATTTAGTTTTTTTCTTGTTGGATTTATTGAAATCTGAATCCCCTTAAATAATCTCATATGGTACATTCTGATTTAGCCATGTGGTGAATCCTAAAAATCATTTTGCACACAATCCCAGGAATCCCAATCATTTCCATGTTCCATCTCATGAGATGGACAGAGTAGGACAGCACCTGGGTGGGAGAAGCCTGATAAGAACTGGTTTTCCACTGCTAGCCCTGTTACATTAAGGGGGTCGGGAGTTCATGGCCTACTCCTCAACTCTTCAGCCTGGGCTTTGAACTCCTGACCCGCAGTGAGGGGGAGGCCCTCCATGCACAGTAGCTGCATTTACAAATGCATGCTGACTCCATGCCAGCAAAGCAGAAACCAGAGGAGTCTGATAACATCTTGCTTTAGAAGGAGCTGCTCAGCCAGCCCTTTGTATTTATGGGCAAGTCTCATGGTTACCCCCGGCCATAAATCATGTTAATTGGTTTACTGATAAAATGTCTGTCAGGCTCCATTCACACAGTGCTGTGGCACCCCGAGTTACTGTTTAATCTTTGTCCTGCAATAGTTCATCTGTTTAACTGACTGGAGGTGAGGAGGAGTGGAAAAGGGAGTTCTTCTCCATATCACAGCACTGCACAGTGTGATGCTAATTCCAGCCACTGCTTGGTTGACTTGAATGATAAATGACATGACTTTCAATGTAAAACAATCGGCAATAGTGGTTCACAAATCTGCAGATCACCTTTCCAGGTCATCAGATGTAATTTTTCCAATTAAAATCTATTGCTTGAAACAAAAACAACCTCCTAATTGCTATTCGTCATGCATGTCTCATCCGTATAATGAGTGGTTGCTCTGTGATTTGTTCAAAGATGGCAATATCTCATTCTTCAGGCTGGTGGTGACAAATAAAGCTAGTCTGAAAAGATGCCTGGGTTAAGACTTCCCAGCAAATTGTATTGCCTTTCTGGCAAGGACATTAAAGCCCACAGGACTAAACTGTCCCTTGTCAACAGCGAGACCACACACAGACACTCATTTACCTGTCAGATTAACATTAGGAGGGACTCTGCTCCAGGCCATATGGCAAGAAACCAGGAACAGTACTTGGAGAAAGAACTATTTGTCTCTGAAAATGTCAACGCTCGTTAATTCACAAAAATCAAGACACATTAGCAGACAGTACGAAGACAACTCGGTTTATCTCACAGAACAAGAAGACTTTCTTGTTACAGTGAATGACAATTTAGTTAAACATGTCTAATTAACTTTACTTTTTTAAATGGCAAAAAATAAAACCAGCTGTGCGGATAGTTCATAGTTGCAGATAATTATACATGAGTTACTTTCTAAGTAGACCAGGAGCTGAGGCAATGCAATGCAATCTACTCTTATTTGGCTGGCGTTGATCTTTGCATGATTAATGGTTTGAAAGGATCCAGAAAAAAAGGTCAAATGCGGAGTTGGGGATGGAGCAGCTATGTGGGGTAATTAAGACAAACATGATTAATAACCCCAAGCTGCCACTGTGTTCTGTAAACAAGATGCAGCCAGATGGGATGCATATTTTGAATATTGTACATTAGTTTTCCAGAACATAAGGGCACACAGCTATTCAAAGCACTTAAATAAGCCTAATATTAATGTTGCTAAAACACTGTACTAGCTTGTGATGTACGCATGATGACAGTGCATTAATGTGACAAATTTAATGCCTTATTGATGCTGCACAATCCATCTAGAAATAACATTAAATCAATGACTATAGTAATGGAATAGAAAAGTCATTGGACTTAATTGCTCCCAAGCTTTATTGTCCCGAGTGTAGTATAACAGCTCCATCATGAAGACTTTCAAAACCAGCTGTGATTACGGTGCTGACTGAGAGGGGAAAAGTCTCCCTCTCTTATTCAATCCATTATCCTGCCTACTCTCCTCTCTCTCTGCCCACCAGTGTGACTGACAGTATAGAGGGATCAGGTCCAGCTTCCAGGGAAAGCAGGGAGACAGGTGTCAAAATGGTCCAGCAAGCAAATCTAACCCTCGCTAATCAGCCCTGTTGTTCCTCTACAATCCATGTCTAGTCCGCATCTCTCAATCCGTATGAAAAACAATTACACTGGTTTGAAGTTGAGCACGCACTAACTCACCTGTCTCTTCTGATAAGTGTAAAGATGTAGCAGAGGGAGGGAAGAGGAACAAGAGGAGGAGGGAAGGGATTTAGAGTATATCGCTTCTCAGGCACCCCAAAACAACGTGGCTAAAAAAATATGTTGGATACTTGATTAAAACCTCAAGCGTAGACACAACACCAAAAAAATATTGTAACCACAAGGTTAGAAAACATGAGAATGAAAAACAAGTGTTTTGATCCAAGAGATCTGAGCTCATTTGCTCCACCAAGGAGGTTATGTTTTAAGTCCCATTTGTTTTCCTGTTAGCAAATTTCAATGAAATTTGGTGCAATCTTTGGCCATGAGCAACAATTCATTGATTAGTTTTTTACGCAGATCCAGAAAGGATTTCTTAACATTGTAAGCTAAAAGAAAAATTCACAAATTGAGCTTTCTTGAATTAAAACGTAATCTGGTACATTTATTTATTATTTTCCAGTAAGCATTGATTAATTTGCAAGTCGCAAAAGATGTGTAAAAGTGGGGACCCTGGTAGCTGCATGTCATCCTGAATGCAGTTGCAACAACTAAAACACTTTTCAAGCCAATTTAGCTCAGTTTGTATATGTCTTTTGACCTGCTAATAATCATATCAAAATGAGTTGACTGTCTATCACAATGTGTATTTTGTTGCAGTCACAGATACAGATTAAAATGATCTATTATCTGTATTATTTTCCATTATTAAACGTACATAAACTTATTAGACTGTAGCTTTGGCAGGCGCTCTCTCAGAGCACTCTCAGACAACACCTTCATAAAGAGTAAAAATGAAAATACAAGGTAGATTAACTATCAATATCTGAGAGCTTGTTCCTTTACTTCAAAGGGGAATCATTCCAAGCAGGAGAGGGAGGATATGTGAGCTTCAAAGAAACTGGGATGGACAAGGCACCACACACATGAAATAATAGCTGACAAAGATCCTCAGCATTTGTGTCAGTGTAATGCTCAGTGGCACCAAAAGCAGCGCCACTACCAGAGCCTCTGGTTTAATTCATGGTGATGGGCCTGGGACTCTCTGTGGGCCAAGGAGGCCCACTGATGCGGTCGGCAGTCGGCCCTAATGCACCGGCTTGATTGGAGATGAGCGAAGGGGAGCGATCGCAGCCAATGGGCACTTGCTGAAGTAAGACCACAGTGACAGTTAGCAGCTGTAAGAACTTTCATTCTCACTCAGCTGGAGTCAGCGCTAAGTAACAATGTTTGAGAGGTTTGACAGAGGGGTGTCGCAGTGCCATGATTAAATGGTAACTATGTGTAGACCTCTGCAAGTGGCTGTGGGTGGACGATAGAGTTTGACCGGTCAGGAGGATGGTGATGTCATTTATGGGACTCTTTGATCTGCCATTATATGTTTGGTTTGGATCCAGCAAAGTCCATCACTGCTATTCAACTTGTCTGACTGATGCCCGATTTTGAGACAACGAAGAAAGAATATCTCTCCTACTACTTAGGGAAATGTGCCGATTAATCTTTAATTAAAAATATTTCGGGTGCCTTGCCCATTTCTTAATTTTTTATTACCTCTGCCACGAAGGGTTAAAGAAGTTAGTCCATTTGTTTTTTGTTTCCTGATTTTCATGAAACTTGGTAGAAGGGTGTAGCATGGGCCAAGAAGGAACCACACTAATTTTTCAAATAGAATAACTATGCATTAACATTATGAGATAGGGCACGTCTTGGCCTTCTCGTTGATTTTGTCATGCTTAGAGTTAGGGGTGCAACTTACAATTATTTTCATAATCATTATTATGTTTTTGATTAGTATATAAATTGTAAGAAAATCATGAAACATACCCATCACTATTTCCCAGAGCCCAAAGTAATGTCTTTAAATTGCTTGATTGTCCAATCAACAGTCCAAAACCTAAATATATTCCATTCACAATTCACTTCAGAAGCTAGAACCAGCAAATGTCTCACATTTTAGTTTGATAAAGGACTGAAAGGAAAAATAGAATTTTTTGCTAGCCCTATTCAGTACTACTTACAGTATACGGTTATAAAATTGTAACAAATTGCAGTTGACTACACACTGTGTGCTATTCAGCCCCCCAGGAAAAAGAGCAATAAAAAAGCCACAACTCCCTACGTGGGATGGCTTCACTTTCAGGGTCAGTAGACTTTCCAAAGTAACAAGCTGAGCATATGCCGCAGCGGTTCCCGTTATGTCCCAAGAAAGACCCAATTAATTCATCAATCTGTACACCTCTGTCACTGCCTAGTGCATTTTAGCCCCTTGCCGGCAGAGCTCCAGCCATTACCGGCCAGGTTGTTCAGCTCTCCCCCCAGCCTGCCTGCCAAACAGCCAGCCAGGGTGGCTGCTGGGTAATTACACATTGCCTTGACAACACACATGATTGTTTTCCTAGCAGTATATTACTTCATTAGTACTTCCCAATATGCTGTATTTTTTAAATGTCATTTTTTTTTCACCCAACTCAGTCCAATCTCAACTCGTCTGTATATCATAACAATCATTAATAACTGTCAGTCGCAGCATCAGTTCAGCACTCAGGCTGCCTCATTAGCATAGCCCAGCATTTGTTCTGCGAAGAGGCTGATTATTTTCTACAACAGGCCAGGCCAATTACTTTAGTGAAATGGTATCACATAAATCAAAACTTAACAAGGTGGCAAATTTGAAGTTATCAGATTCCAAGAGACACCGTAACTAATATGTCACTGTCACAAGTGCTCTCTGCAGGTATGCCTCCGCCATACCAAATATATCATCCCACAGGATCTTAGAGGCTTTCTCAAGGAAATTACCATATTCAGAAAATTGGGAGCACAAGTGGTATGAAAATGTAAACGTTAAAAGTTCAAGCAGACTAGCTTTGGGCAGTGGAGAGGGTGAAGTGGATAGAAAGAGAGTGGTCCCGCTGTAATGTCTTTTCAGGCCATCTTGGGCAATATAACATGTCGACTTTCTCTTGCAGCTCAGACCTCTCTTTTTACTCTTTACATGATGATGTTCATCCATCACATCATGACAGCTACATCAAACCAACAACAAACATGCAAAGCCAGCAATCTAAAATATGCTGACGCCACGCGTGGACACATAAATACCGAACACTTTAGCTCTGCTCTGAGTGGCTTTTTTTCTCTGTTTAAACTAGATTTTCCATCTACTGGGAATTCTCACAACCCAGAATGTGTGATAAAGTACACTTCTGTCCGTTAGCCACTGACACAAGAGTGATTGCAGAAGCTGTGTAAATGGGTTTCTGTTTGTTTGCCCTTGTTTCCTCTCCCTCCACTCACAGAAGCTGCAATATGTGCTGTACAATGACCGGTTTTTACTTGCCGTTAGTTAGAGAGGGATTACCTCTCACTAAAACATTCACCTCATTTTGATGGTATTTGCTCCATTTGTTTTCCACTGTCTGCAGCACCGCCTCTTCTCATTTCTCATTTTTAAGTGAGGATTGAGCACAGATGGATGCGAACTCAAAGTTTCTGATCTTTAGCAGAAGTTATGGAGGGTTATCTTTGGCTGTATATCTCAGCTCTGGCAGCGCTCCCCTGGTGATGAAGGATTAACCACCGCAGCTGTCTCTTCCCCAGTATGATGCAGTGCACTGCTCCCCGACACGACAGCATCACTTAATCTTAATGTCCGCTTCTCCAGAGCGGCCGCACAGGACAAAGCCAATCAGCATCACATGCCATGGGGATGGACCTACAGCTTGGCCCTGGAGTTTCTCACCCTCGCAGGCCTATTCATCAACTTCAGCCACACCAATCCCAGAGTTCTCCTCTTGCAAACCACAGCTGAGCCGACCAGTGATGTATAGGACAATGAAGAAAGAGGGGGACTGGCGCACGCAAGAGAACAGTTATCAGATTGCACATTATGCACTACTTTGTGTTCCTGAAGAAAAAAAATAGAGGGAAGTAATGAATGCACTCAGCCTTACCTCAGCCCAGACCACCTATTTGCTGTGTTTAAAGAGATATCTGCTCAATAATGCTCTAGCATTAAGGATGGGGTAGATCTAGAATAATGATCACTGTTCATTTAGATAAATTGCATTCAGGGAATCCATTAGTAGCGATCTGAATTCAGCTGGAAGCACAGGAGGGGATACTTCATCTGCTCAGCATCCTCCCAGTAGCCATCACTGGGTGTACAGGATGTGCATACATAGCTATACAGGGAAAGGTATCCCATAATCCCATACAGAGTGAAGTCTTCATTATATGAAAACATACACAAAGGCAAAATGCAAGACACATGTTAGTCATTGACTTGAAAGCAAGTATGTGCTCCTTTTCTGGTCCTATGATGTTAAACATGTAATATTTTTTAAACTGGAATATAAATCAAGACACCAGCACATGGGAGGGGGACTGGGGGGGTGCATGCAAAGTGAAGCAGATATAAAACATTCAGGACAGATAATTTAGAAGACATATTCATGCAATATCAAAGAACAAAGTAAGAACAGATACAGCTAAATCTTTAATGTCAAAGAGATAATAAAAAAGTGGTATCTCCGGCGTATCGTGACCCAGCCTCATAATGTAAAATTATGCTAAACAATATCATGATGATAGCCTTCCCATAGCAATGCGAGTACTTCGCCAACACCAGCCATCAACCCCCGTTCTGAACCAGATAATAAAGAGATGACACTTTTATGATACCATAATTAACAGCGCTCTAGGATGAAATTAAATCAATATGCCCATCTAATATCATTTTCTCTAGTTATGCAAATCAAACATTCAAAGCCCTTGGAAAGTGATATGAATTGCTTTCACATTTCAGTTCACACATATTATCATATCAGACCTTTTGGGTTTGATGACATGGAGGATGGGGGAGACTTAACGATGTGAAGACTGAGCTGAAGAGAAGAGAGCAACTGACTGCTGATTAGCTCGCCGAGACAAAAGGATGATAATGCAAGTGCTTAAATTAAAAACAATTCTACATATTTCTAAGATAAAATGGCAAATCCCACCGTAGTTTTGAATCGCGGTGGAAAAAGAAGCCTGTAGATAGATGAAGTTTAGAATTAAACACCTCTGCTGCAGAGTAAAAAAACGCCTTCCATGCCATAATTAGATACATTATAACTTTTAATTCCCCAGAAAACATGCTAGCACTCTTTAGTATCCCTGTATCTCTGCAGTGGGAGACAAGGTGAAAGTATACAGCCTTTCCCTTTATGGATAGAAGACAAAAGGGAGGCTGTGATGGCTGGGCGCAGACAAGGCGAGCGGCAGTAGAGGGGGAGCCTAATGGCCGTGATTAATGACAATGGGCCAGAGGAGAGCTGGGACACAGGCGCAACATATATCATCCCTTCTCATCAGTCTATGCACCTCTGTGGCCTCTTCTCTGCAAACCAGCACACTAGAGTAAGACAAAAAAAAAACACCTCATCTGCTCTCAGTCAGCATACCACCAAGAAGCTTCTCGTACGATTCTTTATGGGCCTCGTAGATGATAGCTGAGCAGGGAAATGACATGTAGAATAAGATATAATGAGTAAAGGGGAGATGGCTGTGTGTGTGATCACTCATGTTTTTCATGAACTGAATACTTCCTGTGCTTAAGTCACATTTCCAAGGTCTAATCTTCCATATGGAGAGAGATGAGTTATTGGCCATTTATGAATAGAAGTGATGATGAATGGTGCTGCATTTATCTGCATAAGTAACTCCAAGGGCTGGCACGGAGGTTCAGGCGGCTATAATAAACATAGTTTGCACTCAGGGGCAGCTCCTTATTTATGAGGCTCTGTGAATAGACATTATGTGGCCCTCATCAGTTCCTCTCGTTCCCTTGAGAAGAGGACAAGAAATAGCTCATATAGATGAAATAGTTTAAGTTAGTCTGACCAGGCTCACCACCATCGCTGTAATCAACTCTACGCAGGATTTAGTTATGACCAATTAATGGACTTTTCTTATGGGAACTGTAACACTCTCAGGGACTTGCGGTTTTAATTAGGAGGCACCTTGTTGGGTCCTTGTTAATGCGTTCAACTTACTGAAAACATGGCAAATAATCCCCAATTAACACTATGGGCAGATTTAGTCATTATGAAACTGCTTTCTGCATAAAGGGATTAAAATATCTCATATGTAAAAGGTTTAAGCTTTATTCTCTGCTGGGAACACCATGTCCATATCCTGTACACCCCCGTACAGGGCCCAGATAAGTTCAGCTTTCTCCTGACCTCTACATCTCTTTTTTTATAACATCACAGAAAAAGCTGAAAGCGGCTTTACGAGGCGGATTTATGACTAAATGACTCATCTTTTACCTAAAATCTGTACGTCAACTTTACAACCTGCACACCTGAGCTGTGTTTTTAATCACCTGTACATGACAAGCATGTTGTGATTCACCTTACAGGTTTTCTTTGCTCTGAAAATGGCAAATAGCATCAGAAGAATTAATAGCCAGGGGATCAATACCAACACAGACTAAAGGGAAACTGTACATCTGCAGCATCCAGACTCCTCAGCTTTCTAGCACTTCATTACCAGGTTATCAGCTAGCCATTGTGAAATGTGTTAAAGCTGTGAATGTGTGTTGTTTTCCCTGGGGTCTGTTGAATTTTTGTTGAGTGATTTTTAAATTCATGTCCTACAACTTTAAACCCAAAATCAAGTTGTTACTACCTTGCAGTGAAAGTCCTGAAACTGCAATGTTCTGACACACGGCAGCAATACAAAAATTACAGAAGTACAAATAGTACGTTTTCCTGCAATTCATTCAGGAGATTTTGTAGTCTGGGACAACATTATTAAACATTATGGGTACGATTTTGAATTATTGCACTAAAGCACTCCCACGAGATATTCCTTTTGCATCTACTTCTTTCCCATCCTCAGAAATAGTTTCTAACTCTCACAGTGAATTCTTGATTAATTTTGGAAAATGAGCCGATAGGTAGTTAGTCATTACTCCGGTCATGTGTGTTTCAAGACTGTCTGCTACTGGCAATAGTTAGAATTTCATTTTCCCCCCCTCTTTCCGTCTTCTGTTATTGCTTAGTAAATGCTGGATGCACAAACAAGGCATCATGTGAGAAAACAAGGCGTCTTTTGTCTTACCAACTGTTTTGGCTTATTTTCCACGGGTGCTGCGTATAATTAATATCTCAGCAGTGCCCGGGGTTGTCATTTTTCAAATGGTTTCCCTGGAAATGTTCTACACCTCTTAATGGCCCTGCTAATGCTGTAGCTGTCATGTCTTGGACAGCTGCACTTTTACAAGACAAACTCAGCTGTGCCACAGGCCTCTCTGTGGACTTACTCACTCAAAGGCTTAGAGGCTGGTGCTGCCAGCTGGTGATAGTACACATAACATTTGATTAATCTTTACCGTGTGCCCATGACTGGCGAGTCACCTTCCAATGGTGTCCCTGGTGCTGAATATTTTTGTTATTTTGTGATGGATGACAGATCGGCCAAATGGCCCTAAATACAAATGAAACCACATGACCACTTACAAGTGGCCTCCAGTGTGTTGGGGCAGTGATCTAAGAAGATTTAGACAGTGCAGTTTACATATTTGAAATAATAAAATACAACTTACAGTATTCTGAATTAGTTTGACAACCCAAATTTGGGTATTTATTTTCACATAGAAATATGTACACACAAAATCAAAAGACCTTTCAAATGTCTGTCAACACAGACCGGGGGTCAGGACCCCCTAAGGGATCACGAGAGAAATCTGAGTGGTCGTGAAAAACAAGATAGGAAAGAGGAAGAAAACACATTACTACTATACAAAATTAGTTTATTTTTCAAAAATCTTAGTTTTTTCTTGTGAAATACGAGTATTTGACCTATTTAAGCCTCACAGACACATTAAATCTTTTCAAAGATTTGGAGAAATTAGAGGAATAGTTTGACATTTTGGGGAAATATGCTTATTTGCTTTCTTGCTGAGAGTCTCACGTCTGTACAGTAAATATGAAGCTAGAAGCAGGCTCTTAAACTCACTCATTAGCATATTACATCTTGTTTGTTTAATCTTAAATATCTGATCTGTAATTATCGGTTTGAATTCAAAATTCACAGTGCAAAAGCAAAACCTGATGTGCATTATACTCCAGCAAGGGCCAATCATAAAATGCACTGTCATGCTTCATTAACACAAATTGGAGGAATCTACTGTGTCGTGCTGAGTGGACACACATGACACTGAATCATCTGAGAAGTAATTTGTCAAAGTATTTTGGATTCCACACCAGAGATGTTTAAGTCATGGATGAAGGTGAGGCTGTTTGCTGCCCTTTCAAAAAGCAATTGCCAATCGTATCATTACTACGACCATTCTGAAGCCACCTGTTAGCATGTCACTCAGTGAGGCAACAGAAGCAACACAAATGATCGTCAAGAACGTCATGAAAGTCACAGTTCTACCTGTTACAACGGGTTACAAGCTGGCAATGCTTGGGTATGAATATCCATTATTATAGCTCAAATACACATATTCAAAGATGGTATTTTCAAAAATACACATTCGACTCAGCTCAATGGCCCTAAAAGTAAAATATAATGTGAAAGAATTGAGAAAATCAGTTGAATTAAAATTCACTGTCATTGCTTTCTTTACTCAAACAACACCAACACGAAAACAGATCCAATACATTTCAATGCTCCCAAAAATACTAAAAATACAAATTTCAAAAGGCAGTAAAAGTTAAGAAAACAATGATTCTTAAATTGATTCATGACTATAATATCCTCTGTGAACCCATTTGCTTTCTATTTGTCCTCTTTGAATTAGCATTAACTGATATATTTGGCATTTCCACATGCAACCCTGAAGAAAGATCAGCTAACATTCCTCCATCACAGAACACAAAAACAAAAGATCCACTGAACTCAAGATATGCCTGTCGTGATAAGTAAATCACCATGATGTGTGATATAATCACTGGGGAAGCACAAGTGCTGCTATTTTCTTCATTTCAAACACTATCTCTCTATTCCTCTCTGAAAGCAGATATTGTTGACTTTGAGATGGTTATCATAATGCATGAGAGTTCAACTCGAGTTCAGGCCAAACACTTCATATGCTTGTTACTTCCTAATAAGATTACACCGCACAAATAAAGCCACTGTTTGGACATGTGGATCATGCATGCAGTGTGTGTGTGAACAGTGATGGGATGATACATATAAAGAATTCATTTCAACACCCAGGACTCGCTTGAGGTTAGGAGACTGCGTAAAAGCGTTTAACATAAAGCAATGAGTGGTCGGTCACAGGACATAAGATGCCAAAACACAACAACAAGTTTGCATAAAAGGACAGGAAACTTGAAAATGTCCCTCTTGGGGTTTGATCTAACGCTTACAAACTGAAAGCCAGAGTTGTTTTACGTGTGTATCTCTGTTTGAAGCACAGCATGATGGTGGCCCTTCAACCCCCATTTTCCAGAAGCTTAGACTTGGTTGTTTGATGAAGGCTTATCCCTCAGCTGACATATTATCGCTGGACAGGCCTCTGACTGCGCCAAAAGAACAAGCTACGCAAGGATTAGCCTGCACACTCGTGCTAATGCAGTCAAACTGTCAGAGAGATCAAAGCCACTCACTCCAGATTAAGACCAATTAAAGTAGGTGGCCCTACACAAATTAATAGCTGGAGCACTCACCTGTTAAAAGGAGGAAAAACAGTGTAAGACTTTGTTCTCTCAGTTGAAGTGAGAAAATGCAAAGCTTTTTTTGTCATCAGTCAGTTATGTGTTATGGCAAGCAGTCAGCAAACAAATTCATTTGTTTCATGAGGTTATGTAAATCTACATGTGTTTATTACACTACAGTTACACCCGCATGAACTCCAACCACCAGAGGTGAGATGTTATGTCCAAATGCTAACATGACAGTTGTGATTGCTGCCTTTAATGGAGCAATTTAAAATAATTGGCACTTTGCTTGAAGGCCACCTTCTCATTATTAGACTTTGATTTGGCTTTTACAGGGCTGTACATTCTGTTGCAGAGTGCACATACCCTGTAGAGTTTGGAGTGGCTGCCAAATCCATTAAAATCTAGTTTTTTTTCCTTCCTTCCTTTTAAAGGGTTGGTTCACCCAAATCACAAAAAAAGATACTTTGTCATTTACTTCTAGTAGTATCTAGCCATGCAGATAGTTTTCTTTTTATGTGCCAAGGTTTTAAGATATCAGTTTTTCTGCCACCAGACCAGTATGGAAGTGAATGAAATTTGTTTGTGATGCTCAAAGAGATTAAAAATTTGGAAAACTCAACAGCAATATCCCTTTCCAGAAACAATGTACTGGTTAATTGGATAATACACAGAAGTCACTGATTAAACCTTTTCTCAGAACTACTTTGTACATCATAAAAAGTCCTAATTAAAACTGTCCACAGTGAGACCTCCAGATTATCCAGAGTCAGGAACATTGTTTTCCATTACCCTAACCTTCCATTGTATTGGGATAGCAACACAATGTTCAGTGGCAGATACTGCAAAACCAAAGGCTTGATACTACTTGGGATAAAAGAAAGATTTTTTTTTCTGTTTTTTGAGTGAATTGATCTTTTAATATTTAACCCAAAGATCTAAATGTTCTGCATTTCCTGCTAGCACTGGAAAAGCTGTTGAAGTGCAGAAGGGGTTAATAGTCTCAGATATTACAGTGATGTGAACATCTCAGACTGAGGCATCTGAACCACAGCTGGTCAGATAGGCTTGCGGGTCATCTGAGGGCCAACGGAGGCTTCGCTGATCAAGGCCTCTGCTCTCGACAGGGGGATGAATGATGACTGCAGAGTAAATGCCAAAACTATAAATTTCATCCCACACTGACCCAAAGCTCCTCTAAAGTTTATTTACATTTTCACATAGCATCTACCCTCGAACGTCAATGTCAAAGGATCTCAAGGCAGGATGAATTAGTGATTGCAGTGTGTGCGCTCTAAAACACACATTGCCGGGAAAGTTCATTTCACTCTGACATGTCCGTTGTGAGTGCCGCTGAGGAGCAGACTGAAAGGATCTTTCATTGACTTGTCTTTTCTTGTTACTCGCTCTGAATCTTGCTTTCGACTTGGTCCAGAGGAGTTGAGTTCAACCAGGAGCGGTGTCAAAAATGTTCTTCAAATACAGCTTTGTGCCGTCAATTACAAACGCTAACGGGTGAATTTTGCTTCTTTTTTTTCTAAATGTGAAAAAATCTGAAGCCAAACACATTTTTATATGTGGAAAATAAATAAATAAGCTCAGCACCCTGTGGTTAAGTTTCCGAAGGGCTTCGCAGAGAGTTGCGTTTGATGTGGATGCCTAAAGTCAACTGTGTTTGGACAGTCATGGGGTGGAGCTGCCAGGCTTTTAACTGCTCCAGAGAACACAACCCACCACAGAGCAGCACATAGGAGTCCCTCTGTCCTGAGGCTGGACACAAACTATCAACTGAGAGAATGAGAGAGAGAACCACAGTGGGATTTACTCCTGCACAGGCCTGGAGGCTATCATAGCAGAGCAGCTAAAACCGCCCTAAAGACATTTCTAGCATGATTCTCCAAAAGTATTTCATAAGGTCTACACTGCAAAGCTGCCAGAGATGAATATTACATCTTTTATGTAAAGCATTTCATTTCCCAACACTTGTCAACAGCAGGTGAAGTGATACAGCCAACACAATCAGATTTTGTGAAGTAAAAACAGTTTTTAACTCAGATTTGTCAAAGCAGGGAAATATACACAAAGACATATATTCAGTGGAGGTAAATAGAAGTCTTTGCTACTGTTTTTTGGTGGTGTGGAAGGCATACAAAGCCTAATTTGAGAGAATGAACACGCTTAAGATATAACTGCAGGAAAGCAATCTGTCACAAGCAGGCTGTTTTGGCATGTTGCATGCCACTGCTGAGATCATAGAGTCAGATTCTGCTTGCAATTAGTGCTGAAGGACCTTGGATGCAGGCAGGCGGCCATTAATCCTGCTTCTGGCCCTGGACGCTTTGACAAGTCAAAATTCCCACTGTCCTCCGTGCCACAGCTCTGGAAAAAATGCACCACAGTGGCCAAACCGCACCAGTGGTGTAATTGATGCCATCATTAATGTAATTAGGTTCACTTAAGTCAGCAGTACGTTATAACTTACTTTGTACTGTAATGTATGGGAGAAGATACCACTGAAATATACTTTTTTAAGAGCTAGTACTGTAAGTTACTGGAGCTGAAGAATGAATGAATGAATATGAGCTGTGACTTTAAACAGCAGACCCTTGGTTTATTTAGTTTTCAAAATATTTATTTAAGTAAAAGTAGCAGTACCACAATGCAAAAATACTCAGTTGCATCCAGAGTTTTCCTTAAAGCGAGACTATGGAACTTTTGAAAAACCAAATAACACATTATTCCGCTAACAAATAAGAAGCTGAATTAATAAGCAATCAAACTCACCTTTGCTATGTTCATTACTTCAGATATGCCAGACGGTCCAGCTTTGAGTTTGGGAGCTCTGGCTTCATACCTTAAGTCAAGTCAAGTCAAGTTAAAATGATAAGCAAATCACCAATGTTGTTAGAATGAGCTTTTTCCAGCTTCGTCTCCTGGCTACAGTTAAGCCCTTCCTTAACAGGCATGATCTAGAAAAGGCAATGCATGCTTTTATTAGTTCAAGGTTGGATTACTGTAATGCTCTTTATGTTGGTCTGAATCAGACCTCCATCTCACGCCTTCAACTTGTACAGAATGCTGCTGCTCGCTTTTTAACAAATAAATCTAGGCGCGCACACATCACTCCTGTTCTCAATACCCTACATTGGCTTCCTGTGCGTTTTAGAATTGATTTCACGATTTTATTGTTTGTTTTTAAGGCCTTAAACGCCCTGGCCCCGGAGTATTTGTCCGAGATCTTAACCCTGCGTAAGCACAACCGGTCCTTGCGGTCCTCAAATCAGCTGGTTTTAGAAGTCCCAAGGTAGTATAAACGGTGGGGTGATCAGGCTTTTGCAGTTGCTGCCCCGAGACTCTGAAACAAGTTACCCCCTGAAATTCGGACGATTCGCAAATTCGCACTTTTTAGGTCTAGACTTAAAACTTATCTGTTCAGAAAGGCTTTTAATACATAGTAGTGGTGTGACAAGTAGTAGACCTCTCCTATTTTCTATGTAACCTTTTCTGATTTTATTGTTTTTATGTGTCATTCTTTTTATTGTATGATATGTTATATGATGTGTGTTTTAGTCTTAGTTTCTGATGTGAAGCACTTTGGATACCTGTTGGTTACTGTAAAGTGCTATATAAATAAATGTTGATTGATTGATTGATTACAATCAGGCCACAGCCTCACTTGGTCTGATATGACCAGTAGCTTATGGTGGCTAATGCTAGTTAGATTTTGCTATGTAACTGAGTGGGTTTGCTGACTGTATGACTCTTCTTCTCTACATTTGCTAATGGTATGCTAAGTTTTAGCATTTGCTTAATTCGCTGTTCAGCAAACTGTACATTGGCTCGCTTTATGTAAAAGTATATAAGTATTTGCAATAAAATGTACTTAATAGAAGTAGTAGTATTGATAGCATTGAAATTTTGCAACCGATTGCAATGAAGTAAATTTAATATTTTATATTTACATTACATACATTACATTATTATCCATCTGTCTATAACAATGCCTCATGCTATATAAACTGATCATATATACAAAGTAAGATGTGACTTCATATCTCTCTGTACATATTATAATATTCTCTGTGAAATGTAGCGGTATAAGTATAAAGTAGTCTGACATGGAAATGCTCCAGTAGGGTACAAGTACTGTACCTCAAAATTTTATAGTACTTTAAACAAAAAAAATAATAATTTACACTTTCCCCCACTGCAGCAGACTATCTGTTCTTCCAGTTGACATCCATATGTGCTGTAACAATAGACTCCCTTTAAAACTCTATTCACTCTTTGTTCTCGTCACAAAACCGTCTTGTTTACCATACAAAGAGTGTGGTTTCATCTGAGTGAAAGCAACACAGACACGATGAAAAGAAAAGGGCTTCAAAGGAAGAGATTCATCATCGTGTGTCGCCCCTCCTACCCACGCTACACCTACACATTGCTGTGATCAGGTCATTTAGCTGTTTAATGTGGTATGACATTTTATCCCCCACCTTAAGCATCTTAAAGCAGTGTGTTATGCACAAAGTACTTTCAGTGTCAGCAAATGGCTCAGAGTTTCTTTAACCCTCTGATAGGTTTAGTCAAAGAAAAAAGGGAGCAAATGTCCCAAACACAGGAAAATGTTGATTTTGCCAGAACATAAAGCTGTAGACGGTTTAAAATAAGAAGCTCTGTAGAGGATGAAGTTAACTTCACAATCCAGAAATACTGGGAGTTCACATTGACTAATCTGAAGTTCTAAAGGGGACAAAAGTTAATAAAAAAAAATAAAAAAAAGACAAATACTGAGATTTCACTTCGAGAAAAGAAAGCGGCTACTTGGCAAAAAACACAAATGAACCTGTAGAAAAACGCTGTCACGTCAGAATCCACTTGACAAGCCATGAACTGTGGCACTAAACATTTTGTCACGCGTCCAAATATCTGCAAAGAGGCTCATGTTATGCCCCAGCATCTGTGTCCGATCTGAATAACTAGCATGACTCCCGTGCAGATGGTCACAGGATGTGACCACCTCGTATCGCCTGTTCCCATCCATCTACCAGTAAATAGCTCCTTTGACATCCTGTGCCCGCTGTGCCTCACATGATTGCCGCCATTTTGGAAATAACACAAGGAAGAAGAGATGAGCAGAAGCCTTTTTTTTCTCCTAACGTTTCAAAACATCACACCACATGCACGGTATATCCCACAAGAACATTTGACCCGTTTGTGGCAGGCCGTGAGTCACAAGTTACTCTTCTTGATATCACTCCTTTGAAATCTTAATTTCCAACTGCCCTTCTTCATGGCCCCTGCTCAACAACTAAATCAGATTTATAACTACTGTCAAAGGCAGGGATGACAGATAAATTAATCTTCCCTTCACAAGTTTACATCTTGGGCATCTGGACTGCTGATCTTGCCCTAACAAGCGCAAAGGTCTCCATGAGCTGTCTTTTACTGTTGATGTGTTCATGGCTGGAGACGAATGGCTCTGTCATAGAAATCTATTTATACAGCAGTTATATGGCAGTGCCACTAGATCCAGGACATTGCACTTCCCTGAGACGAGCACCAGCATCTGTTAGAGGAAGCAGGCAAATGACACTCCTTTGGATATGGAGCACTGTTCAATGTAATGTGTGTCAAGTTACTGTAAGATTGAATACATGTTCAGTAGAAAATGCTATAAATATTTTATTTTTTTTAAACAAACAAAACTGACAAGAAAGTACTGAGAGGATGCACACTTCTCTATTTTTTTACCATTTTTGTTGATGATTCACTCATCCAATTATCTTATAAACCATTTTTGGTGAGGATTTGTTGAAAATTGTTTGAGGTATGGTAAAAAAAAGATGCAAAATGTTGGAAGTTTTACACCTATAGATTTATTATGAACTAATGAATTTAGAATAATTTGTTTCTGCACTTTAAGGATGAGTCTGGCATTTTTCTTTAACATGTCACGCCAACACCACCAATGCATCTCTTAATACTTCCTTCTCTGTCTGTGGCTCTCAGCTCTAAGCCCATTGATTCCTATTGAAGACATACATAATTTAAAACAGCTAACAAATATAAAATTAAATTTTTAGAATTGGCTCTGCAATTTCTTTAAATATTCTTTAAATACCTGCAGTAAGATTTTTAACTGTTAGTAAGTTTTTTAGAAGTTTGGTGTATCTAAGAGATGGCAATATCTACCAAGACAGTCACACAAATACACATAAAACACTCACATACTCAGAGATGAACATGTTACTATCAAACGTTTTGTAGAGAATGGCAGAGTAGAGTTATTACAACAACGGCTGAAAGACAGGACCACCAGGACTGCAGAACTCAAGCTTGTCATTGTCGCCCCACCCTCCTCAGTACCTACCACACCTCCTCACCCCATCACATGAATCACAGCCACCACCCTCCACTGCCTCTGCAACAAAAGATGCTTTGAGGTCACGCTCCTCTTCTTTATGCCCACCACAGCGCGTGAACACAAGGGCGACTTAAGAGCAGCTTATAACGAAAGGACGTCCATCATAAAAGGAAAACATGCCATTTTTGAAGAACCATTATGGTGATGTTCAAGTAAAATTAGCTTTCCAGGTCTAAAAATGACCCACTGAGGTACATCAAAATCAAATCAATTGACTTTCCTCATCAAACTGGGTAACAGTCTTCATTGATGATAATATGCCTGAGCTTTAAGCTGCCCCCCTCCCCTTTAATATTCATCGCCCCAAGAATCCTCTGTGGGGGTTTAAAACTTCAAACACTACCTCATGAAAAAGTCAGGAGGTGTCAGACATGCGTTCCCCCTCCTCACCCCCAACCCCGCTGGCTTGCCAACACCAAAGGCCAGAATTGATTTTATGTGAAACAGGACCAGCTCCACCCCCGTCAGGGATCACCTGCCTCACCCCCGCCTGTGGCCCCAATGCATCACCAACAACTAAGAAAAGATAGCGAAATATTGACACGGTATCTGTGCTTTTCAGAGTTAATTTTGCTAATTATGTATCATGTACAGCAACTGTACAGCGTGTTCCTTTCAAGAACATCTGAAGGAAGTTAAATTGTCACGGATGCATTTTTTTGCTCTAATTCCACATGGATGATCCTTGTGTATGAGCTAATAAAGTGAGGTTTATGGAAGATTCAGGACAGATTTTCCTAGGTAAGAGTGCTGTCCTGCGACTCAGCAGGCTTTAAAGTTAGTCCAGCTGTACATAAAAAAATGCATTATGAAAGGTCATACAAAAGCCAACTGAGATAAAAGTCTGAGGTAGCTTTCTTGTATGGTGATCCATTTGCGATCCCCTTTAAATTAAACATTCCTTCCTGTTTGTCTGCATGTGCTCATCCTGCCAGGCAATGTAACACAGTGCAGGTAAATTTCTAATTTTCATCTTCTTTGTGTTTTTGATTTTTGGAAATGGCCCTGAACTTCTCAGCACCTTCCTCCCACCTCTATATGCTCCTGTGTCTAATGAAAGGAAAAATCTCCCCAAAATATATATATTTTTTAAATTCAACAAAATATATATATTACTCATGTGTCTTTCCCTGACTTCTTTTTAGTGATGTCACCAGGTTCCTAGATCTTAACAATTACTTTGTTGAGTACAATGTTAGTATAACTGATGGCTAAAGTTGTAATAACCGGAATTATCCTTTAAGTTTAAAAGGTGTTTGCCAGGTAAAAGTGATGTCAGCATCAGTAATCCTCATCTACTGTATGTGTGAGTGACTCATACAGTAATTTACTAAAAAGTATACCACCCAACCCATAATAACACATTACAAAATCAAAGCTGAAAATAAAATTCTAATGACAAACTAATATTTAATGATGCGCTTTAAGTGCTGGGACCACAGTTTATGCACCATAATAAAGCGCCTATAAAAACAGTTTAATGCGAATGATTCCTAACATTAAGTGTTAATGCATGTTAATGGGTTTTACAGACTTATTTTTCCTACTCCTGTAGACATGTGTTGTTTATGTCACTCAGAAACTGTGCAGTATTTGTCTGCAGTAAATGACTTAATAGAACTGCCCATGAAGGAGTGGGGCAGCATATGAAAAGACAAAAACAGGCTGGAAAACAAGCAGCCATGAATGTGTTTTGGAACAGAGGTTTTAGGAGCCTGGCGTCTATGTGTGAGACATGACTTCCTTATTTTTAACAGTGGGCACTTCAACCACTGGCTTGATGTCAACCTCGCGTTCTAATGGACAGCCACAAAGCTGACAGGCTGTAAATCAGAGCGACTATAGAAAGCCATTAGTCCAGGGATACACAATAAAAAGCGGTAATGGTCTCATAAAGCCTGCAACACCACAGCAGACATTCTGATTCTGTCTATTAAGGGCTGCACGGAGCCTCGGATGACTGAAAATAAGGAAGCCATTTTTCTTTGGTGCATTGTTGCCTGGGGTCTCATGCTTGTGATCAATGCACAGTAAGATGCACTGCGCTGAGAGCTATTAATTTACACTACTCCGACTGAGTGAATATTAGAGGAGAACATTGTGATTAAGAAGTGCTTATATTAATCTACATGTTACAGATGCCTCATTAATTTACTGTGAGCTGGTTATAAATGCCAGATGTGCTCAGAGCGCTGGTTATAGTATCAAGAACAACAGTTTACATTTGTTGTTATGGTGGGTGCAATCCGGTCCTCAAATCCTATTAAAAGGGACAGGTTGGGACAGACAGAAGATAGATTTCTGGCTTCATCCCAGCACAATGGAGGTGAATAGAATATAATTGAATTCGTAGCGTTCACAGCATTAAAAAAAATAGCACAACAGTCATGCTAGCAGCTCTGTAAGAATATACTTAGGCACACCAGTGCTTTAAAATACAGTAAATGCCAAGCATAAGCATGCTAACATGCTCACAATAATGATGCTGACATGCTGATATTAAGAAGGTATAATGTTTATCATGTACACCATCTTGGTTTAGCATGTTAGCATGTCTAATTGCTATGAAAGAGAATCAGACTTATAGTAAAATTTGACAAATATATCTGTAACATGTCAGTTTTTTTTTTCTTCCTTAAAGTACGTTTTTTGTGTTATTATTGTCATTTTATTATTGTATATGTTGGGGTTGCTGTTTGGGGACTTGTTAATTGTTTTATAAGTGTTTACAATTAAAAACCCAATAAAAACATTTGAATATTAATAATAATAATACATTTGACAAATATAATATTTAGGGCTACAGATCTTAAATATGCTGCACCTGAAGGCTAGAAGCTCATGATTGCTCTCTATGTTCAACCTAATAAATCTAATTAACCAGAAAGAATCCTCTTTGAAACCATGCCAACTTGTTTTAGCTATTCAAAATCCGCACAGCATATGTCTAAATAATTTCAGCTGAAATGACCCTAAATTTCTCTTCTCAAAAGATAAGGAAGTCTGTTGAGTGACATTTCAACAGGCTGTTTCTAACTTACAGCAAGAACTCGCCTGAAGACAATGACAAGCTCCTCTGTCTGATGTCACTTCCCATTTCCAGGCCGACTGCTATCTGCTACTGGCTTCTGCCAATAATAGCTCATCAAAACAACACAACCCTCCTTGGCACCAAAATAAAGGCAACGGTCCACGTCGATGCCACTCAGTTGTCAATTAAGACCCCTTTTCACACTGACACTTGTGACTTAAAAGAAACAGTCGAGAACATGATGAATTTGATACGACAGATGAGAAGGCAGTACGCTGCGTTGCAGTACCATAATGCGCTTGAGATATGGATAACAACTGACACCACTGGCAGGTCTTATGAAGTTTGATTTCATTTGTCAGGTCTCTTCTACTTTGTCTTTTAGCTCGCGCACTCCTTCACTCTTCAATCATCGTGGTAATAGCTCATTCTGATAGCCTAAAGACACTCACACTTCCATTTAAAATGCAAAGCCACAAATATAGTAGGTGCTGCTGTGGGCTTCACATCGAGATGGCATCATGTGTTGTATCTAATGCTATATTGTACCTTTATATGTATAACTGCATGTGGTGTATGTATAAAAAGAAGCCAAATGAACACAATTCTGGATGTATTGGATCTCTGAAATTCACACTATTTCACAACATGGAAATGTATGCAGACGAACACATATCACATAAACCACAAACGACAGAGAAATAACCATCAACCTCGGTATTTGATCACTAAGTAGACAAATGGAGCAGTAAGTGTCCAAGCCTGTCTCGGCGAATACCTTGCATGCTCATCTCCAGCCGACCACACGACGCTAATTCCTGACTGAAGCGCTCCTCCTGCATATCCCTAATCCTGCCTGTGAAATGTGACAAGATCATTCTTTAGGCCTACTTTAGTCTGAATAATCTGCCCATCACAGACATTCATCCCGACCTGCACAGTGCTTCCAGTGTCATAACATGCTACCTGTACATTTTCACCCCGGCTTAGGCTCCATAAATTAAATCTGGAGAAGTAAATGTGAGGGATCAGCATCTAGTGCTGCATGTGTGTCGATGTGGAGAATGTTGATTTTACACTGGCGGCAAACAAATGCAGTTTGTGGTGTCTTTTCATTTGAGATTCAATACTTAGCGAAATAAAGGGTTGCAACGATTAATAAAGGAAATTCATTAACAACCATTTTGATAACCGAGAATTTATCAAGAAGAAAATCCTAAACATTCTCAATTTCCAGCTTCTCAAATGTGAGTATTTGCTGCTTTTTTCTGTTTTATATCCTTCAAAAGTGAATATTTGGGGATTTGGAACTGTTGGTCAGACAAAACAGGTCATTTTAATGAATGAAATTGTGCTCAAGGAAATAATTACACACATTTTTCACCAAGGATTGATAGATTGATGAAAAAAAAACAATCAACAGATAAATCTATAATGAAAATAATCATCATATGAAGCCTCACTGGTATCCAAAATTTGCTAAATCAAGTCATAAAAAGTCAACATGATTCCTTTCTTCCTTAACCCACTACACAAGTAGATGCAGTATGGTAGGTCTTACAGGAGCTTCTTGAAGTTTCTACAAAGTTCTCAACCAGTAATATGGCAGCTGTCAGGTTGAATTGAGCCATTGGTTCCAGTGCTAACAGGGAGTGTAGGTGAAGTTAACTCTTCTCTACAGCATGACTACAACCCGCCAGGATCCTCACCTACCTGATGGCAAGTGGACGACAGCATATAATCTCCATAGGCTTTACTTCCTACTCCTGACCAGCTTTAACTAATTGGGGAGACAACGTGAAAAAGACCCTTCACCGTCGCGATCCTGGCTGCACCTCAACTCTCTCCGTCATGCTGCGCTACTGTCGTCTGACTTCCGGCGAGATAGTTCAAGTTCTTCATGTCAGCTCCGAGTTGAGCTCTTGCAAATGAAGTCTACGCTACAGTACTTGACATAGATGGGGGTTTGGGGGTGGGGGGTATGACTTCTAAGTATCTGAAATGTCCTGTCTTACACATAATATCTGTAATACTTCCTGACATTTTCTCCTATAACCTCTTATTCTATGCCAGCTTCTGTGGGGGCCTTTTTCCCCTCACTGGGCGCAGAAGAAAAGCAGTCTATTTTCTTGTCATATTCGGTTGAAAGGCGACTCTCAACTTGGAGTCTAATTTCCTGCACTTTAAAGACAGTCCACATGCAAGGTGCATTACCATACTATCAAGGTGATGGGAGCAATTTCAAACAGTCAGTCAGTCATGGAAATATCAGAGAGACTTAATGTCTACTGAAACCTGTCAAAGGCTCCTGTGAAGTGGTAGAGAGTGTAATCTGAGTCTTATTCACTCAACCCCATTTACTTGTCAGCATAGCTCTCTGTTTTACTCTGGATGGTATTACATAATGAGATGGGATATGGTATAGCCATATTATCTACATAGCTGTTTCAATGAAGAGGTCAAACTGTGGCAGGTTTTAAAAATATATATGGGGAAAAAAGAAAATGTACAGCTGCTGCACTTCTACGGAGTGCAGTTATATTATAAATACCATCGTTTCAGACTAAGTATGAAACTGCATCTCATACTGTATGATCACACAGTTCTTGCTTCACAGACAGCAGTTAGTTAAGGCTGTTCATTTCCCGATAGACACACCACTGTGGGTGACACACTGGGGCTGTACTTAACCATTATTAATGTGACAGGCCTCAGTGCAAAGCAAATCAATTAAACAGGAGCAATCACCATAGTCTGGATAACGGCCTTTTAAGACTGTTTCCATGTGACAAGGAGGTCCTCGATCCAGGCCTCTGCACCAGGACCTGACAGGTCAAGAAAGAGGCATGACACAATAGCACCTTCTAACCATCATCTCGCCTTTTTACCTGTCAGATCCAGTCGGCCTGTCTGGCTGCTGACGTGGTACGCCCTGCGCCGGCTGCCACTATGTCATGTTGGGGAAATTTTTTATTCCATTTGCTTGACATTATAATGCAGCATTTATCTAAGCTATATGTCAAGAAGTTTAGCACCTGAGTTTTGGTCATTTTTCTAATAGTTTCAGTTACAGGTCCTTTGAGATGTTTTTGATGTACATGTATGTATGTATGTATGTATGTATGTATGTATGTATGTATGTATGTATGTATGTATGTATGTATGTATGTATGTATGTATGTCTAAAAAGATCAGAATAATAAAACTGGAGCAGTGACTTACCTCCATACTGTCCACTGCTGCCTGGAACCTCCAAAGTGTCTGGAAAATAAAAACAATTTAAAGCAGATTTCACAAAAATATCACTTTTACACGTCATCATTAGGTCAGTTATTATTTCATAGAACAAATGCTGACAAAAGAGTTCAAAATTGGCTTAAAAATGGACTGAACTACAGTATCATATGCATGCATTTGTTTAATCAACCCTGTAGTAGCCATCCTACTTGCAAAGATAAATTATACAATGCACATTATACATTTATACATTATACAACACGGTCGTAACAGCAGCTCCTGTCACTGTGATTCTAATTGCCATTATGTAAATTTTTAAATCAACTCCAATGATTGTGAAGATTGTGAAATTGTGAAGTTGTCTTCAACACACATTGAAGTTGTACCTTAAACCACACTGCTGTACATAGAATAAAGACTAAAAGTTAAAGTGCTAGAGGCAGGTGAAGGATAATCTCACCCACCAGTTCAGCCTATTTAAATTTTATACAAACCTAAATAAACTCAAAGAAAACACTTTAAAAAGCAAAACTAGTCCTTTCGAGAACTAAATAAGCTTCTAAAAACGATTTATAGTTTTTGCCAACCTGTATGGTGTTCACCATTTGTCCAATGTTTTTATTTATGATTTTGTATTTTCTTTGGCCAAGGACAAGGGTAAAGATAAGGACAGTCAATGGACCACAGTATAACAAAAGCAGCAAATACAAAGAATAAAATAAAATAGAATGTTTAGATGTTTTTTAAGGATCATTACCTGAAATGTGTCTAATGAGTACATTTTCACATTTTCATGAATAGAAAACGTAATTTCTAGGGGCTGAAAAGGTTACATTTTGGATATTGGTAACAAAATGGCCATAGGGTGTGCTTAATAAAGAAACTTTGCATGTTGCAAAAAGTATTCAGTGAACCTGAACTCAGTTTACTCCACTTTTTAATTTGCAAAAGTTTGAGTTACAAAATGTAAGCTCTAAGAGACTTTCAAAGAAAGAAAAAAACATAAATGAAACCTTTATTTAAAATATGAATCCTTAATCTTTAAATTGAATGCCTAGGATAGAGGCTTAGTTTCTGTATAATCACCCAACCCTGCTTGTAAACGGTTGTGTTTGCACGGACTCTGGGTGATTCATAAACGTGTCCTTGTGTGAAATACTAGCAGGAGATTTCAAGCTTTACGTTTAAAAGTAATGAATTACGGCGATGAAAAAATGTGCAGCCATTTAAGGATAAAGCAGAGAATTTGGTGTCTGCCGCGGCGAGCCATCCATCACGTCCACAATAAAGGAGTTTTTGCCTGACGGTCCAAATTTATGGTCGCCCTTCTCTGCCCTAATAACTCAAAGCGCTGTGTCAGAGTCTGACAGCCGTTGCCGAAAACAGCACCCCTGTTATCAATCAAAAAACACTTGCATATGTTTAACTTTCGCCTGATCAGCAAGACATTTATAGGCTATTGAGTAATAAGATAAGTGGGTCTATTTCGATGGCAAGATTTATGGAAGCTTTAAATGATTAATGGCAGACACAAGAGGGGTTTTAAGCACTCTTGGTATAAAAAGAACAAAATTTTGGCTTGAATGTAGCAGAAATGTGGAGGAATATTTTTAATTTCCAAGACAAAAGACTTAAAAAATGACATCCTATTAAATAGATGTCTGCAGCAGAATTAGGGCTCTGTAAAAATGCCTCAGAGCTTATCTCCAATTTAAAAAATCGCAGTTTTGAGTTTTACCAGACAGGCAGACTAACAGGCCTAAATTATGATGGAGTAAGGGAGAGACACATCACTTCTTCACTCCACTTCTCATGGATTTACTTAACAGTAGTTGACCTGAATATGACTGAGAAAAGACACACAAAAAAACTGCAGACAGCTGACAGATAACTGGCATACAGCAGGACAGAGAACTGACAGATGACAGGCTGTGTGATTGAGAGGAGAAAGTTGCAGAAAATGTGAAACATGCCGATGGATATTGGTGCATGTTGGAGTGAATATCTGACCAGAAAGGCCCCTGGCTTGTGAATTCTGCATATTTTAGAGTCAAAGGTAATTCATTAATAAGTCACCATGGTGCAAAGACTGTCTGCTCTGTGCAAGAAATTTGTAAAAGAGACAATCGGACGGGCTTGAACTGCTGTTTCCTAATTGCTGTGGACTTTTCCAAAGAAAATTAGCTCATAATGACTTACTTGAAATTAAAAAAAGGAATGTAAATGTAGTAATGGTTGGCCATAGGTGTCAATTTGTCCAACATCTTGCAATAAAAAGCATTTTCGGACTCTTTTGTCTGAAACAAATTATATGAATTAATATGTATTTCGTCCTCACTTGACATAAAGAGGTTTTGGTCATTTTTATCCCCCAAAACCACACAGGATGGAGGGGTGGAGCATGCGTAGCGCCAATTACGCAAAGAGCATATAAAAACTCTAACTATAAGCGCTTGCAGTGGATGAAGTATGAAATACACGCCCGTGTGAGGAGGAAACGTCACATTCACTCGAGCAACCGATCACCTCGGGATCCCTTTTTGATTGGGAGGCGGCAACGGCTGTGATCTGCGGACTAATTCAGTTGCTGTTTGAGAGGAGGCGGAGTGATCTCTCCTGCCCACTACCCACGTATACAGAGTCCGCTCTCGGACCCGCAGCCACACTGTCAGAGCGACGCCGGGGATGAAGCAACGCGGCTGTGATACGCACGGATTCTTCTCTCGCACACCGCGTCTCTTTTAAGGATTTAATATTGTTTATTTTATTTCTGGCAAAGGCTTTAGCCGTCTGACATTTTGAGTGTTGGCTTTATTTACCCTACACATGTATGTCTCAACATTTTTAACGAGAATTGGGTCATGATCACATCGCCCACGGTCTCTGTCCTGAGAAACAGCAAGAATCCAGCGTGGGAGAGCGGCTCCTCGGGGGAGAAGGGCGCAGTGAAGATCAGCCAGCTATTTGTCCACAACTCCGTCTCTCCTGCAGACCCTTCTCGTCAAGCCAGTCGTCTTCCCATAAAGGTTTTGAAAATGCTTACCGCTCGGGCAGGACACATTTTACACCCGGAGTACCTTCAGCCTTTACCGTCCACTCCCATCAGTCCCATCGAGGTAAGCACCAACGCCGTTTTTGTGAAAACGTTCGCACACACGGGCATCAATTCGCTAAATGTCAAACTACACCGTGTTTCATTGTGAAACCACTTCTAAAAGCTGCCAACCCGCTATTATGGGACGCTTTTTTCGGGACAACTTGGGTTAATAACTTATGATAAACAATATTGCATTTGTATTCGATTAAAATAAACAATAACCCTCTCCTATTGTGATTTTTAGAACTGATATCCGAGTTGATTTCTGACATTTTCGGTTGTTTTTTTTTTTTGTCTGCGTTAAAACAAACCGAGGTGTGAAATTTTGGACTCGCTTTGGAATTTAACCTTCTTGTAGCAAATTGATGCTCGTGTTTGTGATGTCATTTTCGACGTATGGCAGCTGTTCAGTCTTATCTTCTATGTAATGTAAATCAGCTCTGTGTGTACTCTTCCTCTTTACATGCCCATTACGCTGAGTTGTTTTGAGTTTCATCCCGAGATAAGTTCATGCGCAATGCGTAAACTACGCGGAACGGTCATGTGCATATTTACCACAAAAAATAATGAGTACACGTGCTTTTATTGATTTCACTAACTGTATTTTGTATTATTTCACAGCTGGATGCCAAGAAAAGTCCGTTGGCTCTTTTGGCCCAGACGTGCTCTCAGATCGGCAAACCGGACCCGCCGTCCTCCTCCAAACTGTCCTCTGTGACCTCAAATGGATCTAATGACAAGGAGACCAAATCCGGTCCGCTGAAAATGAGCGACATCGGAGCCGACGACAAATCTAGCTTCAAACCTTACTCCAAATCGTCAGAGAAGAAGGACTCGAGCAGCAGCCTCAGTGGAGATAAAACCAGTTTCCGAGTGCCTAGCGCCACCTGCCAGCCGTTCACTCCCAGGACAGGCAGCCCCAGCTCCTGCACCTCAGTCTCTCCTCTGCCGGCTGAAGGCAAAGCGGGGGACAAGGAGGAAAAGAAGGAGTCTGATAGCAATAAAACCAGTACGACGGAGAGTAATGGCAGCCATAGGATAAGTGGAATTACCTCTGATGGCAGCCCACATCATGATAACACATCTGGATCAAAGACCGTTACATCAGACTCACCATCTGTAACCTCATCGTCTTCCTCCGTCCTCGGCTCTGGACTGGTGGCCCCTGTTTCCCCATATAAACCCGGTCATACAGTTTTCCCCATGCCACCTGCTGGTATTTCCTATCCTGGAAGTTTAGCGGGTGCCTATGCACATTACCCACAGCCGTTCCTTCCTCCTGGAATGACCCTTGACCACACCAAATCCAGCAGCCAGCTGTTAAGTGCACAGTTTGCTGCTGCCAGCTCACTGGGTTGCAGTAAAGCAGGAACGAGTCCCTTAGCTGGAGCATCCCCGCCGACTCTAATGTCTGCTAGTCTGTGTCGAGACCCCTACTGCCTGAGCTACCACTGCACAAGCCATTTGTCCGGTGCATCCAGCGCTAACTGCGCACATGACTCTGCTGCGGCTGCGGCACTCAAATCTGGATACCCACTCATGTACCAGACGCACCCGTTACACAGCGTGCACTCCTCGGCCCCGTCCTTCAGCGGACACCCCTTATATCCTTACGGTTTTATGCTTCCCAATGACCCCCTGCCGCACGTGTGTAACTGGGTGTCAGCTAACGGACCTTGTGATAAGCGCTTTTCCTCCTCCGAGGAGCTTCTCGGCCACTTGCGGACTCACACGGCCTTTGCCGGTACGGAGAAGTTGATATCTGGGTACCCGGGGTCATCTTCTCTCGCCAACGCCGCTGCTGCTATGGCTTGTCACATGCATATGCCTCCCAATGGCAGCCCCGGCACGCTGGCCCTCAGGGCCCCCCATCACCCTCTCGGACTGAGCAGCCGCTATCACCCCTATTCAAAGAGCCCCCTGCCCACACCCGGGGCCCCAGTGCCGGTGTCCGCGGCCACAGGGGCATATTACTCCCCGTACGCCTTGTATGGACAAAGACTGACAACAGCCTCGGCCTTAGGATACCAGTAGAGCCAACAAATTATACATTTATAAAAGCAGATTTAGGCCCAATGAGTTTTATATTGTACTTCATGCAGGGACTGGATCCATGTGGGGATCAGTGTATTTATTTGCGATAGCTTCAAGCGTGACTAAAATAAAAAATAATCTAACTTTGAAGACTCAATGTGCATTATTTTACACAGGGGAGAGTATTGGTTATGTTTACCTGCTGTGCATCGAAGTGATTTTTGTGCTGATTAAAATGGGAGCTTTTTAAGTAATATGGATTTTAATCTTCATGCAGAATCAACTGCAAGTCTTGCAAAATTATTGTGCCTAACTCAGACGAGTTAGAGGGCCGCCAGTGCCGAGTGATTTGACAGAATGATGGACGTATAAAATCAATCAGAGCAGCTTCTTCAGAATTGTCATTGATTTATCTTGTGGGGGGAGAAACGTTTCATGAAGCCCGTTTTTACCTGAATGGCAGTTTTTTTTAAATCACATGAATTACCCCAACCCTATTATACATAAACTTAAATAAAGTTTGCTGTTAGGTCAAATAAGTTCAAAAAGCTTTAAGTTTTAGTACGAGGAATTCGTCAGACAATTTTGAGATAGATAGATAGATAGATAGATAGATAGATAGATAGATAGATATATATATATATATATATATACACACACACACACACACACACACACACACACACACACACACACACACACACACACACACACACACACACACACACATAAATACATACATACATACACACTTATATTATTTATTTTTTTGGAGGGGGGGTGTGCAATTAGTTTGGATGTGCAATGAGATTGTACTGTGGGTTTTTAATCAAATATATATTATTACTTATTTAATTGGTCCAAATTTTGTTTGTGAGGCTGTAGCAAACACAAATGCATATATGACATATATATGACAGACAGATATATAGTTTTTATTGTCGACAGTCATGGCGAAATCTAACTCATTTCATTTTATTCATAGCCATGGTTTTGTCTTTTATGTTTTGGTGAAACCAAAGGTGCCTACAGATGGAGAACGAATTATATAATTGAAAAACCTTTGCATGTTTTTATATTTAATATGAGCTAATAGAGAGGCTTTTGTAAGCATGCATGTTTTTGTTTTGTTAACCTTATGGTGACAAGAAGCTGAAACCACTAACAGGCCTTGGTGCCGTATAGCTACAGAGTGTGTGTGTGTGTGTGTGTGTGTGTGTGTGTGTGTGTGTGTGTGTGTGTGTGTGTGTGTGCATTTTCTCTTGGGCTCATCAAAACATGCTGAATCTTCTCAATCACGGGGTCGTGGATTATGGTTTCATTAATGAAGACAAACGAGTTACTGATATCCGCAAGGAGCTCGCTAAACAAAGATTTACGATGACACCAGATGTGGGACGTTTCCTTTTTGTGATCGCTGTAATGAAGCCATGAAGCAGAGAGCATGAAATAAAGCGAGGCCTTACTATTTAATCAGCCCCTTAAAACAAATCAACTAAATCAAGCCAACAGTGTTATTATCCATCCTCTGTAAATCAGGCTGTTCTCCAGCAATAAAATCTCCATCATTAACGGTCAGATGTCATTTTCATCAAATCCACCCATCTTTCATGTAGATGAGTCCTCATAGCTCAGTGATAGATGGTAATAAAGCCCCTAACCCACAATTCAGCACTGCAACCAGTCAGCCATGAAGCCAGTGTAGATCATACGTGACGCATCTTTTTTCATTTAACAGCACATCAACGTGATGTGAACAAATGGGATTATGATTTTTTAACATTATTTCTCAACATTTAATTGATGTGTGACAATGTGGTATACATTCACACATGCTCTCACGTTTGAACAGATGAACCAGTCAATACATTATTCAGTAGATTTGATTTTATAGTGTCAGTTGCTGAATTATTTTTAATTTAGGAAAAGACGTAAAGTCTGTGCACTACAGCAGAGCATCTGTGCTTGTTACATGTGGACTAAATTGCTTGGAAGTTAACATTTAATTAGAAAGTCTTGGATTTTATATTGTTTACTTGAGTAATAATTATGTTTTTTATAAACAGTATATTTTTAAAGGGATACATTTTATAATATTAATAGTTTGTTTAGTTTAGTTTTTTTTTTAGTTTTTTTTTAGTTGGTCTTAAAAACAAGAACTCTTTTCCAAGAGAGAACTGAGAACAAATTACAAACACACAAGTGACATGAGACAGCCTCATAAAACGGCCATTACACATAAAAGAGAAATTCAAACTATAACAAATTATTAAAAATATCATAAAAGGAAAACTTTAAGTCCCTCAGATGAATACATGTCTGACACTTTAACCCTATCTAGAATTGATAAGCAGTATAAAAACATTTAATAAATGTTTAAAACTCTATAAATGTATTTGTCTACAAGTATAAGTCAACAGTACGTGGAGGCTGATGTATAAACAGACAATAAATCACAATATATTAAAATATGTCCTCATGGGAGAAGTTATAATTGTTGACAAATACTGTACATTGATACACACTTGAAAATGTGTCCATATCTGCTGGAGGGGGTAAAGTAAAGTGTTCTGCATACAGTAGATGCATAAAAACGTTAATGTTATAATCTGCTGTCATTAGCTTTGTATTCAACAATAAAAACATTCTTAAACATGTAAACTTTGGACAGCAACCCCTTATAAATGAAAACAAACTGTAGATAAGCTGCTGTGGTAAATTCACCTGTAATACTGTACAGTGGATTGTATAATGTTTTAAAAAGGAGAAAGAGCAAGTTGCTCAACAATAGTTTTTGAAGGACAATCTGCTGTCTAACCAGTATTTACTATAGACTGTATATAAAACTATTTTCAGTATTTACAATACTGTACAGTTACATCACTGTTTTGTAATGAGAGAGGGAGCACCAACAGTTTGAATTTTTATCATACATTTTTTCTTTAGAGCTTGAGTTTAGGAGAAGTTAATGTAATTAAGGAGGTCATCGGGGGCAGATGCTTGATCATATGGCTAGAGGTAATGGGTACGTCTGTTTATTACATTAACTGGCTCAGTGGGCCTGAAATATATCTATCCTACCATGTTAAAGTCGATCAATCTTTACGTAGTAACAGAGGATCTCTTTTCCACATGTTTGAATGTAAAATACTGTCAGGACATGAGACACTGGACAGCTTTGTGACTCCACGTTGAATCACAGTGACGGCCCCACCTGTTCTGCTTTGAACTGCAGCATGAGTGAGACTCAAGGCCTTTCACCTGAGGGGGAACAGATCAGCACAGCACAGGCACACTGATGTTAAAAATTGTCACTTTTGCACAGCTGCACACCATGTGTTACACTGTCTGTTATGGTTGAAGGTAATGGACATCATCACCGCTACGCTGAGCTGATGTTCCTCCTCACAACGCCCACAGTCATGTACAAAAATGGATTTTTCCAGAAATCGGTTCATGCATCAAATGCATATATCGAGCAGCTTTCAAACACTTGTAACACATGTTATGGTCATATAATGAATTCAACACCCTTTTGTCAGCAGTATTAATGATCCAATCAAGGGGATTTCCACGTTGTTAAACACATTTTTGCTGCTTTGTATAAATCTCCGTCAGTGCTTATGTACTCTGGAAAGGCAGGCGAATCTCTGTTTATAGAAGCAAAAGGAAAAAACAATGACTTTTTGCATGTTTAATCAGCTGAGAAGTGTGTCTTCCATCATCCCGAAAAACATGGTAGTTTATGTTTGCAGGAGAAAGGCTTTTGCTTCTCCAAACAAGTCCCATATTTATCATCACTCCATCATTTCCTCCCTTTGACAAGCAAAGTAAACGATAGGAATACGAAGTTAAAGCTGGGTTTTACTGAGCCGTTGACCTTTGGAGCTTGTCTTCTTTACTCTAGTGAGGCATCATAAAATGAAGGAAGTGAACTTGGTACACTGAGATTATCCTAATGTGGATAATGTGTGTGTCTGTGTATTGTGTATACTCACAATAAAGTGTGTCTTTTTAAGCCACAAGCCAGCCGATGGGAAACGGAGAAATGGGGAATTTTCCCTTGAAGAAAGTCTGTCAACACAAAGCAAAGGAAAGAGCAACAGTGAGTTAAACAGTGGGTCCTTGTCTTTCAGCACTCAACATGCCCTATAATTTACACAGCACTGACAGGGGCCATTTTGAAGTCTGTCATAGGCGGAAAACTTTTGTCTCCAAACGTCTTGCTCACACTGCGTCGACTTCTGCTCGGGTCTGGGTGATTAATGACTTATGGCCTTATTGTGTGGAGGTGGCTAATTACCTACAGGCTGACTGAAGAGACACACTATCCAAACCTTCCTCTGATAACCCCAACTTTTCCCCTCCTCATCTTGGCATGTGGAAGCTCTTACTGACAAATTTGCAAGAAGCAGACTAATGTTGAGTAAGATGAATGGCCTCTGAGAACAGTAAACAGCCTTTAATTTAACAGTGTTTAAATGTATGACACACTGGCATTGTGCGTCCACGCTGTTCGTGCTCTCTGGTTGGGAAACCCAGCCAAAGTTCCCCCGCTGTTGGTTTAAAATTAGGCTTGGCATATTCATGGAGGGAGTTTCTGGATGCTCGGGCTGGCAAACATGTGTTCATTGCCTCTTTAGGTTTTCTGCAGTCCCTTCAGACTGACATTCTGAGACAAAGAGAATCAGTTTCTTTAGCAAACTGGTCTTAAATGCACTATGCAGGCAGCCAGCTAGAATATCTGATAAAGTCATAAAGAAATAAAAGTCATTGGAGCCAGCAGAGAAAGAAGACAAATAAAGCATTATGCTGCACTCTAACAATAAGCCAAAGCCACATAAGCTCTCCTTTAAGGTCAGTGGCTCGTTGCAGCAGACACACGACTGGACAGAAATTGTGAAGCCATCCCCTCCACTTTATCTCACCCTCCCTATTATTAGGTTTGTTAACATACTGTATTGCCGTGTTTGCAGTCATGTCGACAGGCTAACTTAATCAAGTTACTATCGAACTTTGCAACTTCTGTGCTTCGCCCAGCGCGACAGTTTTAGTGCCAGAATTATTGCCTTGACCTATGAGAGGAAATTAGCTATGGACACAACTTTTCTTTCTGGTGAAAAAACTAAATATTTACCAGAACAGTGACAATGATGGAAAATAGCAGGAGACAAAAATGTTCCTTCAATAACGTTACAAATGAAAAATGCCACATGGACCCAAAGTGGTGCAAAATGCATAATGCCAGCTGGCAGACCATTACAGGTGATGGACATTTCACTTACCTAAGTCAAATATAACAGGCTGTTGTTCATTAATATACAGGAAGGCCTGCAGAATTGAGTCTGCCATCTGGTTAAATCGACAGAGTAATCTACAGCTCGTGATTAGGGCTGAGGAGCACAGTTTCTCTTTAATCTCCCTCAGCTTTAACAAAAAAAAAAAAAAAAAAATTCCATCTGCACCATGTGGTACATCATTTTTCTTTAAGACAAATGGACTGTTTTTGTATGATCCAAAATTAGATCAACAGAAAACAATCAATCTTGTAACGGGCCTGGGAAAATAATTGAGATTTGGATTCCGTTTTCTCTCCTCTTTAGCGTCCCACCTCTCACTTTTTATTGCATGACTGGCTTCGCAGCCATCAGCATTATTCCCATGATGCTCTCCAGTCAGCGCCATCACATGGCGTATACCAAGCCTTGGACTAAAGATGTGCGTTAATATAGTGATTCCCTTTCAGCTTTGTTCCCTGTGGTGCTCCACAACAGATGGTAACCTGTGCGAATGTGTGACACTAGAACCAAAATCCACACTGAAGCAAAGAGAAAGACAAAATACTTCAAGTTATCCTGTCTGCAAATTAGTGAGATGACACAACTGTCAGGTGCCAGCCTCCTGTGACAGTTGCCCCCCACCCATTACAGGAGCAGCGATGCTTTCACTGCATGACAAAAGGGAAATGGGTGCATGTTTTTATAGGAGACCTGTCTGTCAGCTGGCTCTCAAGTCATAACAAATCACCAGCACTCAGCTGAGGCTGAACATTCAGGGCGTCAGGAGGAAGACGGATGACCTGCAGGCCTTTGAAGTGCTCTGGCAGTTCAGATGGCTCAGCGGCGCTGACAGAGAAATATACACAACAGAGCAACCAATAATGAGAACATTAAACATTCCAGCCACCTGACAGGCTGACAAAAACAGCCTGGCCTCACATCAATCATCCGCTGAGACATAACCTTGACAATTAGTCCCCTCTGATACTCCCCATAACCCCTGGGCCTGCACTACAGTGTGACTCCATTTATGGAGGAGAAAACCAAAGAGCTTAATCTAATTCCCTAATTCTGATTGATAAAGACATAGTAGCGACAGAAACCGCAATATATTGGTTCAACAAATGATGGATTCAGAATCAGTTGGCAAGCACTTTGTAAAGTAACGACTCTCCAAGGACAGATGTGAAAACAGAAAAATGCACATACTGTAGTTCAATTATTTTCCTGGCTGTCTCTAAAGATGTTTCAGCTAAGAACACAAAAATGCATCCAGCATATGTTTATGGCTCTGCCTGCTCAAATATGTGTTTTAATGACGCCCCACAGGCATTTATATAAATACTTGTAGCAGAGCCAACACTTAAGTTTCAACATAACTCAAAGCATAGATCAGCATAAAACATTAATAGTTCTTTATTGTGTGCCTAACGAGGTTACATATCTAACATCTGTATCTGTAAACATGCGCTAAATGTCAAATCTGCAATTAAAAAGCTCTACAAATTCTGCTCACTAAAAGACTTTATATCATAAATGTTCAGGGGAAAAAACTCCAGTTCTTTTTCTTTTGAGCATACTCCTCATTAGCCATGTACAGAATACTTTTTAGTCTTGCCCACACTCAAATCCTGACCCTCCGAAAAAAGCAAGGGGCCATGTTGTCATCACTCTATTCACTCTAACTATGTAGTTACCATATGACAAATGAGCCATGTGAAATGACATTTCCTTTTTGCCTTCACACCTGTAGAGAAAAAGCTAAGCAAACGACAGATGGATGTATGGCAGAACCTCAAAACTACTGTATCTCCCTCTTATTTGGTGAAATGGAAAGAGCTGGGCCAATGACCGCTTACAAAAACTACCTGAGACGAAGCTGCAGAGTTCCAAGCCCTGAGGATGATAAATGGCTTCACTAACCCTGTGGGACTGCAGACCCAAATGAGGACGGAGCTAATTGCCGTGCGAAATACTTTGGCATGAATAGAAAGAAAATGCAGGCGGGCCGCAGCCAAAAAAGGGCCCAGTTGCTGCTCTGAACTCCTAGCTGGCTTTTGCTTACAAGAGTTCACTCTGTGTCCATAAATCATAGACTGCTTACAGCTGAAACTGCCCTTAGTCATCAACATGCAATAGACTGAGTGACAGATTCCATCCTGACTACATTAGCCCCCAGTTCAAACGAGGCTCCTTTTTTTAAACTCTCCTACCATCTCGAACCTTGCAGGAAATGAAAACCAGATGGCTGAGGATCGCTGTGTATAACATAAAGCTGAGCTCATATGGGGGGGGAAAAAAAGACACAAGAGTAAAAAAAAAAAAGTTAAAGAAAATGACAGGGGTCAATTTGAGGTATCCTGGGTTTTTGATATCCTTCAAATAGTGCTTCAGATATGACTTTATCCTGAGGCTATGGTCTGCAGCACATTACTCATTTTCAACTGACAGGAGACCTGAAATGTGGTTTCAGTCTGTGTTACTCCCACGCAGGTGACACAAGTGCAAACTCCACAATCATTCTTAGCTATGTCCATGATTTCTGAACTCCAATCTTGAACTAGACAGCACTCAGAGAGCAAAAAATAATTAATTTTATATTTTAATGAGAAATGTTTGTTTATATTGGATCAGGATCCAGATCTGCATCAAGATAATCATATTGATGGACAATAATGGGATACATATAGATTTTTTCATTCAAATAAGTGCAGTAGTCAAGAGGAAGTAAATGAGTATGTGCAAATGTTAATATTTGCCCTATCTCACAGTGGCTTTCAAAAATTCTTGAATCTGCAACAAAAAAAACTAACTTGACACTTGGACCAAACCCTACTCCAACTTTTATTGAAATCAGTTGTGTGTTTTAAGTGTATTTGATGAGTTGTAGCATGAGTTAGTCTTTCGATATCCTTGACATTGCACTTCTGGGATTGCTCCGGTGCCACAGGAAATTCCGCCGGATGCATGTATTTTCATCATTCAGTTTCCTTCCGCTTTCTTTGTGTTGGAATTTTAAACTCTGGTGAATTTACGAGGACTATGGTTAACTGCTCCTCAGATCTCTGCATGCATTGTAAATTGAGACAGCTAGCTAGACTATCTGTCCAATCTGAGTTTTCTCTAGCACGAATATTTTACAGCGGCTCAGTGCGGAGCTTAGCTCCACCCACGACGATTGTGATTGGTTTAAAGAAATGCCAATAAACCAGAGCACGTTTTTCTCCCATTCCAGAATGCTACGTGGACTAGCCAGACCCTCCTCCGCTCCGCAGCGTGTGGATGGTCTGGCAAAGCAAGACTAGTCTTTCGATAACGGGATAAAGCTGGTAATATTTAAGCCGTTTCTCAATTCCCAGTTTGTGCATCCCCGATTCCTCTCCTCGATTCCTCTCCTCGTGTCTTAGTCCCGCCAGCAGGAGATCCTCTGAGCTTTTGTTTATAGCAATTAAATATGGCGTGTGGCACAGTTGCATCAGCTATTCATTGTTTTGTCATACCCTGTATTTTATGATCTCTGTCAGATGAGCAGAACAGCGTTCATTACAACTTATATTTACTTCAAACACAACGTGGCATAATGTGATAAGAATGTACGGGTGTCGTACATATTTATTTTATTTTATTTGATGTTACTACCCTTTGCCTTCAAACCAGCATCAATTATTATTAGGTACAATTGCAAAAAGTTAGGGAACGTTGAGGATCGTAGACACAGTGGTCGGCCAAGGAAACTTAGTGCAGCAGCAAAAACACATCAAGCTTATTTCCCTTCGAAATCTGAAGATGTCCAGCAGTGCCATCAGCTCAGAACTGGCAGAAACCAGTGGGATCCAGGTACACCCATCTACTGAAGAGTTGCAGCCAAAAAGCCATACCTCCGACAATGAAACAAGGCCAAGCGACTCAACTATGCACGAAAACATAGGAACTGGGGTGCAGAAAAATGGCAGCAGATGCTCTGGACTGAGGAGTCAAAATTTGAAATATTTGGCTGTAGCAGAAGGCCGGTTGTTCGCCGAAGGGCTGGAGAGCTGTACAATAATGAGTGTCTGCAGCAACTGTGAAGCTTGGTGAGGTTCCTTGCAAGTTTGGGGCTGCATTTCTGCAAATGGAGTTGAAGATTTGGTCAGGATTAATGGTGTCCTCAATGCTGAGAAATACAGGAAGATACTTATCCATCATGCAATACCATCAGGGAGGTGTATGATTGGCCCCAAATTTATTCTGCAGCAGGACAACAACCCCAAACATACAGCCAAGGTCATTAAGAACTATCTTCAGTGTAAAGAAGAACAATAAGTCCCGGAAGTGATGGCATGGCCCCCACAGAGCCCTGATCTCAGCATCATCCAGTCTGGGATAACATGAAGAGACAGAAGGATTTAAGGAAGCCTACATCCACAGAAGATCTGTGGTTAGTTCTCCAAGATGTTTGGAACAATCTACCAGCCGAGTTCCTTCAAAAACTTTGTGCAAGGGTGGTCACACCAAATACTGATTTGATTTAGATTCCTCTTCTGTTCATTTACTGCATTTTGTTAATAGATGAAAATAAACTATTAACACTTCCATTTTTGAAAGCATTCTTAGTTTTCAGCATTTTTTCATACCTGCCTAAAACCTTTGCACAGTACTGTACAAACACAGTAAATAGATTATACATATAGCCTTATAGGCTATTTCAGTGTAAAACATTACAAATGTTTGTATGAAAAGAACTATACAAATATATACAGTAGCCTATATTAGGTACACACAAACCCTATCTTTTCTCTATTATTAATGTCTGGATCAGCCAAATTCGCATGTAGGCTTAAAATCATCCACCCTCCACCCACCTGAAAATAAAAATTATATATTTTCTCTGATTTAGACACCCACACTTCATTGTCCCTCTATAGTCCATGTAGGCTGCGCTGCTTTTAATAAATTATGTATTGTATTAATGTATAAGTGTTTTCTATGAGTGTTTCCTATAATGATTTACTACAATGATTAGAGAGGCTGCTTGTAAATGTTTCCATGCATACAGTAATGTCACTGCAACTACTATTGTTGGACATTAAGCAGCAAAACTAACTGTAGTTTTAAATGTGAAAGAGAAAAACCGAACTAGACTACCCTTAGCTTCTGAAATAATCATAATGAAGTTAAGCTGCGGTTTCTCGAGCCTCTCTCCAGACGCACTGACAAATGAAGCTGTCTGACAGCAGCTCTGTTCACATTTTAGAGAACGTAATAATATTTCCCTCGTTAATTATGTATTATTTCATCCACCCACTATTAATGAGAATGTAAAATGTATTCGATCCGACCAGCCCGATCCGTAGATTAACCACGGGACCGCGTATATATTATCCTTCTCTCCCCTCCCCCCCCCCCTTCTCTCTCCGTCACGCCTCTTTGTTTACATGCCACAGGGGAAAAGACTTTCGCAAAGGATACATTGGTGTATCCTCGATTATAGCTCCTCCGGGGAGCCTCCTCAATCCTCGATGTGCATTTTAAGAATTGAGACGTCCTTCAACATGGTGCGCTGAGAATGATTTCCGGGTCACAAGCCGGAGGATCGAGGAGTCAAAGAGGTGCAAATTGGGGAATTGGGAAAGGCCCTTAGTATTCTTGTTATTGTCTGCAAAGACTAAAACTAACAATACGTTTTTAATCACAGTCATGTTTGATCATTAAAGGGTTAGTTTACCCAAATTACATACAGTATAAACTACTTGAAATACTTTCTAAAGCCCCTTTACCACAGGACAAAAAAAAAAACTCTTAACACCCACTAACATCTGGCTTTTGTCTTTAGTGGGAAAGGTTACAATTGGCATTCATTCAGGGGACAAATTACTCTGCAGTAGTCATGGGTATTTATTGGCTTCAGCTCCGACATGACAGCTGGGTGGACGTTCTCATTTTCACCCCTTTTCCGGTGCGATTCTATGATGCGTCTCTCCTCTGTTAGTAACTTCTGTGACTCTTTGTCACCCACAAATTCCATCTTTCTCTGTGCAAGCAGCGCTCGAACATCGTACCCAAATTATTTGGCACTCTTTAAAAGAGAGACTTAGTAAGTAGCAGATATAAAAAAGATGTAACCACAGTAAAATTTTCACTAGCTTCCATGCTGCTTTCCGGCGTGTTCGTGACAGCGAAAGCGACAAACCAAAAAAAAGAAAGAAAGGTATAGTCGTATACTGGCAATGGCAAAGGAGTCTATGGCCTGTTTTAAGCGGGTTTTCCCATGTTTAAAAAACCTGCATACACGCACTAATTTTGGTGGGAATAGGGTAATAAACAGAATTATTCCGCTTTAAAACTGTTCAGTGTTTCGCAAAAATTTAAGTGCTATTGCATTATTAGCTATACTGGCGGCATGGCTCCAGGGAAGTCAATGTTGGTCTTCAGGTCATCATCAGCATCTTAGCAGTGTCATTGTGAGCATGCTAGCATGCTGACATTAGCATTTACCTTAATGCAAAGCCTCACAGTGCTGCTAGCATGGCTGTAGACTCTTAGTCTTGTTTAATTCAATTCTGTGAGCATCCCAAACAAAATTCTATTCGGTAACACTTTACTTGAAGTTATTGACATAATCGTGACATGACACGGTCATAAATATGACATAACACTGTCATGAACGTGTCATAAACGTTATAAACAAGTCCTAAATGTTTATGACTTCTGTCATTAAGTGTCATTCGGTTTTAGTAGGTCTTTGTAATGACAACTTGACATTAACCAGGATGACATTACCAGAGGATGTCTTTGTCATGACAACTTGACATAATGTCATCCTGTTTAATGTCAAGTTGTCTTAATAAGGACACGCCAAGGAAATGTAATGTCAACTTGTCATGAACAAGACAACTTCTGGTAATGTTACTTTGATTAATGTCAAGTTGTCATAATCAAGACAACCCAAACAATGTCAACTTGTCATGACAAAAACCGAATGACACTTAATGACAGAAGTCATAAACGTTTATGACTTGTTAATAACGTTTATGGCACGTTCATGACAGTGTCATGTTATAGTTATGACAGTGTCATGTCATTATGTCAATACCTTCAAGTAAAGTGTTACCTTCTATTCATCTTCATTGTTTTGCAGCGGGCACAGAAAACTCAGAGGCAGATATATACAGTATATCTAGACAACTACAACCAAAACTATCTGCATGGCTAGATACTGAAGGTCTTCATAGGTCCCCTTCATTCATAGTTCAGTTATATCTAACACAAATTATGCAATATGGCCAATGTTACACAAACTGTTTACTGTATCATAAAACATGTATACTGACTGTTTAAAGATCACAAATAATATTCTCAGTACAAAACTATCCCCCAGTTCAGTACTAATAAGGTAATCAGCATATCTCACATAATAGCACATATTTATCATGTATTTATTAATCAGTTTGGTCAACCTATCTTAATGCCTCCTGGGGATTCTCCTAATGAGTAAGTTTTAAAACATTTACCAGCTGTAAGCTGGTAAATGTTTGCTCATGATCCTAACTACCACCATGATTAGACCTTTAAAGTACTCCTCTTTCATAATGTAAAGCCCATGAAGCACATTATGCTCAGATGGTTAAGTAAACATCAAAGTAAAATCACAAAGAGCCTCATGTGGACACGGAGAGCTGCACAAAAACAACAAATGGCTGCAATCTACTGAAAAGCAATTTATAGTGCAAAGTAAGCCTTTGTTTTTAGTAGCGGTGATTTATATGTATTTATCTCAGGAATTTTAACCTCAATAGATTCCTTATGTGAGCTGCAATCATTTATATTTTTAGTTTTCTTTGCCACTATCAAGCAGACCAATGAAATATCCTCATCTGTCCTTCATGCCATAACATTATTTGTGATTTTTATGAGAAAAGCTGGTGGTGACTCATTTTAATTCTATTGCATGAACTAGAGGCATAATATGTTTTTCATGTTCTTTGGCTCCAGCTGAAAACACCTGCCCTGTTCTCACAGCTAATACATTAAGTAGTAAGTGCCTGAGCAGATGTTGTAGGGTCAGCAGGGAGTCTAGAGCCTATAGAGCTCTCAATATTTATTGGACGGTGTCAGAAGGTAATGACATGAGCTGTCCTCTCTCTTGATGAATCACGTTTTACATACAGGTAGAAGACGGAACATGCATTACCTTCCTAGAAACACATTTTCCAATTTGTCAGCCTCTAAATCGTTAAAGGCCTGATATTAGCAAGTATATCTTCTTCTAGAAATGCCAAACAGGGAGAAACCTCTTGGAAAATGTTCGAAAAACAGTTCAACTTTCTCACTGGGAACTGTAACACACTGGAATATTTTATTTGTGTTTGCTTTGCAATCATTCATAGAGATCAAAGCCAATGCTTAAGGCCTCGGTGTCAGCGCAAGACATCGTTGACATCTCCCATTCACACCGCGTCTTCTTCTCACATCTCACATGCACTCAGTCGTCACATCCCACAACAAAGAGAGGCGCCCCGAGTTATCATCCATCAAACCAAGTCTTTTATGGCCCATCAAAAGACAATGAACTGCCAGAGTGAAAGGAGTGTTTGCAACATGAAGTGACAGCGAATACTCCAGACACAGATTAAACAGCGTTGGAAATGAGAGAACTACATAATGTTTGGGTAATTTGTGAGAATTAGACGTTATGATTCATCTTTATGAAGGGAAGGAAGCTCACATATAAGCACGGCACGGGCCCCCACTCTGATAGTTCAGGCGTCTCAATTTACTTTGGTTTTGAAGTATAGGTTTCCTATGGTTATAGAGTGGAACACTTTGTTTTCAAACATCGTCAAATGTCTTTAATGCCTCAATTCTAAAAGGTATGAGCTACGTGTTAAGATATAAAACAGACACTCTAGGCTTATAGTCCTTCAAAGGCATTCCATTTATTCCATGTTCTATCAAAACAAGGGAGGTTTAAGAATAAAGTGGGCTACTGGCAATACAGTACATAATTGTGTACACGACTTGCAACATAAACCATCAACGGCTCTTTGTATGTTATCGCCCATGGATTATTCCTCTCAAGTCAACCATCAAGCTCTGTGTGGGTATGGCGATGTATGCAGTTGCGGTGTGCACCCCCACGTGCAGCATAGATTTTGCTGAAGCATTCGGCAGAGGCCGAGTGAAACGGGACACCCACATGATTATACTGTATCCTGTCTGTTCCTGATTTATTGTGACAGCAGAAACTCCCTGCAGAACCATGTTGTCAGGTGCTAGGACTTGCGCTGTGTGGGACACCTGATAGGCTTCAGGCTTTTATTCAAGACCTTGTCTCCAGAGACACTGCTGAGAACACTCAAAATCCTAATTACTAAATATACAAGTGCATATCTACTATTGGTGAACGGAAACAGACCACTCATGTTTGGCTAGAAAAGTAGCAGCTGTGATTTTTATTTTTTTTTAAACTAGAAATGTTTAGGGGTAATCCTCGAGATTCTCAATCTTTAACCCTTTAGTTTTATGCCCTGTTTTTGTTCGCAGTTTAGCAGAATATTTTAAAAGCTAGAGAACCGATTTCAATGAAATTTGGTGAATGTTGGAACAAGTGTTTAGTTTTAAGTGCTGAGCCACAATTTAGGACTCATGATAGATACTGCCGATGTTTTGAAATCAGGGTCGGCCGATGGCTGATATATGTTGCAGATTATTTTTGGCTGATATTTGGCCGATATTTGCTTGTTTTTAACCTCTATTTGAAAGATAAAATGTAACACTAATAAGTACTTAAGATACACAAAATTTCTCAACAAAAACATTTATTGAACACTTGAACACCAATCTGCACTTGTATACTTACATTAAACATGTATAATGTAAAAACATATATTGTATAAATAAACAAAACGGGTAAGAAAAAAAGAGAAAAAAACTGTCAAATAAACTTTTCAATTAAAAGATTAGTGCACTTAGCAGCATTAACAAACAGCTGAGAACAATAAAATAAATTGACCATTTTAACAATAGTAGTGCTGACACACAGTAGCAACCAGCAGCATTTCTTTGTTTTGGTGTTGGCTGGGTGAAGCGCTGCCATAAGGGGGTGGTTTTCTTTTCAGCCATCAGACTTAATGACTAAAAAAGGGGGAAAATACAAGGTTAAGTTAGTATTTTTGTATAGTATCTTCTTCAAGTCATTTTATAGATAGGTATAGATATAAAATCTAACATTTGTTTTATAAATCAGCTAATAATTCAGTGCATTGTAAGTGATACAAGGCTAGAAACGTTTCTATCATCTTCCCAAAAACTGTTCTGAAACATGTATTTTTGGTTTGTTTTGTTTGTTGACAGACAAAGCCAAATGGACAAAACTTAATTAAGGGGGGAAATAACTTTAGGCCATATGGTCAAAATTAAATGATTTAATAATAATGTAATAACTATAACAATAACGTATTTCACTAGTAAATTGCTGTTGAACGACAAAAACAACCACCATGGCAAAAGGGTATTTTACAACAACTTTGAATGCACCGCGATGCACCGTCTGTGTTGTTCTTCAGACAAGTAGCTAAACAACGGCAGCAGCACACTGCTTAACATACTGCTGTTGGATCCTATACAGTGAAATAAATCACACTTTACACCGTTTAGCTGTCAGCATTTTAATCGTGTTTAATCCATCTCCTAGCTAATGGTAGGATTACGTTAGCTGCTGACGAGTGTAATGTTAACTAGCGTCACATCCTGCGATGTTTCTGTTATTCTAACATTCGTTTTCGGAGCATCAGAGAGCAACGCAGGCATATCAGTGGCGCCGAAATGAGTCACAGAAATCCATGTTGCTATTCGGTGTCACTACCCAAAATGAGTAGAGTGCAGCTTTGAGTTGCGCATGCGTCACTTTGCGACGAGTGCAGATGTGAGTTGCGCATGCGTCACTTTGCGACAAGTAGCCTACAAGATGCTAACGGCGGTTTGAGCTAACGTTAGCAATCAAGTAGCCTACTAGATGCTAACGGCTTTTTTAGCTAACGTTAGCAATCAAGTAGCTAGCCTACTAGATGCTAATGGCGTTTTTAGCTAACGTTAGCAGTCAAACAATCATAAATAGCTAAAACGTTTTTGAAATGACTGCTAGCTACAAGTTTGCAATCAAACACAACATCGGCTGTCACTTGAATGGCGTTTTGAGCTAACGTTAGCAATCTAACAATCATAGAGAGCTAAAACGTTTTTGAAATGACTGCTAGCTACAAGTTAGCAATCAGACACAAAGACTGTCACTTAAATGGCGTTTTGAGCTAACGTTAGCAACCAAACAATCATAGATAGCTAAAACGTTTTAGAAATGATTTCCATCTTCTGTTATTGTATGTAAAGAGAAAAGTTTATTATTTTACAGATTTCACAAATTTCAGTAAGACACGTTATGCCGTAAACAGTTTAAATCTGACCATGCGCAACTCACATTTGCACTCGACCAAAGCCGGTCTGACTCGGCTAACATCGGGTATGACACGTTATGCCGTAAACCGTTTAAATCTGAGCATGCGCAACTCAAAGCTGCACTCTACTCATTTTGGGTAGTGACATTCGGTCCGGTAGATACGGGTCGTTAAGGCACAGGTGCCATATTAGCAGCGGGTCTACCAACCCTAGCAACGACGCTAGCAAAGCAAAGCCAGTCCTTCACTAGCCTATCGGTGCGGTGGTCTCTTAACTACAACTTCTTTCTCTGCATTGAGTTGACAACCCTCTCAAATATAGACACACAAACAGAACAAATAATAAAAGTCTCAGATCCACTGTCTGTGATTGCAAAATTCTAGCTTAATTATTGTGACATGACAGCACGACAGCTATCACTATCCAAAGTAGCCGAACGTCGTCGCCTATTCATGTTTTTTCTCGAGGCTAGCAGTAACATGTCATACGTTTTTCATAAAATATATACGACTTATAAGAATTTAATCCTTACCGTTTTTTCCGAGGAACAGCTCCTTCCTTAGGCACTGGATGAGGTCTGCTTACTCTGCTGGTAATTGACTCTAGGGGCAGCGTGCGTCGAACATGTGTTCCACAACAACAACAACACCAGGCTGCCCGCAGATGCGCCTGCCTATTAATCGGCTTGATATTGGCCGATGCCGATTATGTAAAAAAAAAAAAAAAAAAAGCCAATATTCTCATGAACTACTGCACTCACTTGTTACTTGCCATGTATATCATACATGTTTATGTACTGTGGGCCTAATTTACTAACACTAACACAGTTTGCGCTGCGTCTGTTTATGCGAGTTCGGTAATAGCGCACGCTATGCTTCCACATTTTGCGTAGTATTTATCAACCCTGACACCCATCAGGCAATCAGCGTCTTTCTCCGCCCACTAGACCGTAAATTGCGCTGTAGCAAAGCGGTACTTGTGCTATGATATGGCTGAGTGCAGACTGCGATATTCCCACTGCTGATGCTATGACTGTTTGAAATGATCCTGATGCCGATATTTGTAATGTAGCGAGGAGTTTAACAACTGCTGGAATGGGATGTGAACGCTGAGTGGGAGATTCAATTTCATATTTGATTTCTTCCAGTAACTCTAATATTGCATGGCTGCTTGATCTGTAAAGCTAAATTATGTTGTGTTCACTGACAAAGTGTGATTCTTGTGTTAAAAATATTTTCAGCCTCGCTCAAATTACTGTTGCCATTTCACCAGCGGCATAAAGGTCTACGAGGAAACTCGATTGCGGCTGGTTTAGACCTGCTTTTAAGAGGCGGAGAATTTCCCCCGCAGAATAGAGGTGCGCTCTTACTGACAGTCTTTGTAAATACCACGGAATATATAATTAGGTGCACTTTGCGCTTATCCTCCCACCTTTTGGGTGGAACTCCCACTTTCCCCCACACCCTCCCACGAACGCATATTGAAAGCACAACTGGTCTCTTCTCCGTCACTATGGCAGACAATCTGCGAGTTTACCCAAGTGCGCCCTGTTTGTAAATAGCCCGCATCGGTTACGTCCGTCTTTGCGACCAATTAGCGCCTGGAAACAGGCGCAAACGGCTTGATAAATCTACCCCTGTATGTTTTATGCATTTAGAGCATAAACTCCACCCCCTCCACGTTAGCGAATTGGATACGGGCCAAATCAAAGTACACGTCAAATGATTTAATGGTTTTAGGTAGTTCTTATCACGCTGATGTTTGTTTCTGATTAGTTTGGTTTTAATTGGTTATTTGATGCAATAAAACGAGTTGAAACGTCATGATTTACAGGAGTAATCAAAATTACAAGATCACAGCAACCAAATCCAGGATATTTTGGCTTTACTTTTGTGCAGTGAGAGGAAGTGGAGATGTGTCAACCATTTTTATATACAGTCTATGGTCTGGACAGAGGGATTATGCTCTCTATGTAACGGTCTCACATTACATGACGCCATGTACAGCCCTGTGTGCTATTTCAGAAACACCAGTTAACCTTTCTGCATATGTTACTCCTCTTGTTTAGTAATTATCTGCTCTCTGTTGTGAAAATTACATTAAAATAGTTCTAATTGGAAACTCTACAGTAAATTATGCAGGATACCATCTTGGTTTGTGATCCCCTTAAGGACTAATTAAAAATATACTTAATTAACACTTTCATTAAAAGCTTCTCTGAATAATGTGCGATTGTTGGGTTTCTTCTGTCAGTCATTAGATGTAATTGTTGTAATATATATGTTTTTCAAGGGGGAAGGGACTAAAAAAATAATACAGTTCAGAAGCGGTATCACCTGAACACAGCACTTTGAGCATGAAGGGAGTCATTATTCAGAATTTATGGATTATCAGGGAAACCAGCATAAATGACTCTATAAAACTGTTAAGCAGCCAGGCAGCCAGTGGTGGCCAACATGATTAATCGCAGGCGTTCCAAGATTGGATTTATTTTCTCTTTTATTTCTCCTTTAATGACTAGCCGTGAACACCACTCTAAATATATCGCTCATGTTTCCAGATTACCGGTGACTAATGAGGATTCAAAATGGCCGTTATCTACACTGTCTTTTCATTTTAAAAGTCAATACTGCCCTTGTGTTTCGTGTGTGGGTGTGTGTTTTTTTTTTTTTTTTTTTTTTTTTGTGTGTGTGTGTGTGTGTGTGTGTGTGTGTGTGTGTGTGTGTGTGTGTGTGTGTGTTATTCTCGTGAGAGCCACTTGCAATGATCAGTTATAAGACTCCCAATTAAAAAGGGTTTTGGAAAGCATTGCTGGCTTTTATACAAGTACACTGGTGCATCTTATGTATACTTTTCTACCACTCTTCATATTATTCATTCAACTACAAGATTTAGCTTCTACATTCATCAACCAGATCTACTTATCAGTATATTTACAACACATACATCTGAATTATTAAAAGACTCCAAGAGTATGTTGTCACCTATTTCCTCTACAAAATGATCACTGTTCTGCATTCATGGGATAAATGAAGCTATACTTTACATGATGCTGTTTTACCCAATGGATGTACAGTATATTCTGTGTGGAGGGCTCTCAGAAGGCCCTGGGTTGACACAGTAGATATAGCTCAATTTAATGAAAGAGTCTGGCTCAGTAATGACCCCAGTGATTCATATATTGTAAAGGAAATCAATCCCACATCAGCTAAGTGCAGAGACAGGATCTTTTGCAGCCTTAAATCTTGGCATTGGGCTATATACGCTAAACTGTAGGTTACATTTAACTGGTAAATGTCATTGATGTGCAGAATAAGACAGATGAAGTTCATTACAGAGCTGAAAACAGGTATGAAGACAAAACATTGACTCCAATAACGGGCTTTAGAGAGAATATAAAACGCAGGCCCAAGGCAGTGCTTTGTCAGGCTGGACTGTTGTGGCACCAGACTGTTGTTCTTTCCATCTATGATTTAACACAGCTGAGCACAGCTAGATGGCACCCGAGAGAGGACTTGATTTTCATGTTTGCCAATCTTCCTCTATACCTGCTCGTGGTGACCATAAATACACTTTTATGCCTCCCGGAGAAATGCTTAAAGAAGCAGTTTGTCCAAGTCCAGTATGGACTTGCATGGCAATATTCTTGATGGATGACAGCAGCAAAGTTTAGAAGACACCCCAGAGAGTTTTCCAATCTCATTTGTTTGGGAGTTTTACATTTGAGACATACAATATACATAATTCCCGCTTTATTTATGTGGGTTTGGAGTCTTTTATTCACACTAATGAGGCAGAGCACCTCCAGTGACCATGGTCATCTTAAAGGGCATTTTTTAAGAGGTCTGAGATGTGGTCACCCCAGAATAGGAGGGTATTTAAAAATATTTTAAAAGATCTCCAGAAAACCTTTAACATGTGTTGGCAAGCTGATAATAGGCAAATAAATTGCTCTTGGTCAGTTAAAACCTTTCAGGATCCTTGATGGATTTAGGCTGCATACCATCACGGTTGGGCAAAACCTAATTAAGTAATTTTGTTAAACATTTTGTCTCAAAGGTACATAGACATAGTGAATAAGTAGAACAGTAGCAAAAAATGGCAACAAGTGAGGAAGCTTTTGCATTTGCAAAGCTAACCAGGAAGTGTTGGGTGTGTTTAGAAGAAAATAAACTGGCAAGCAAGCACAATGTAAACTAAACAGGCACCCACTTGTAAAAAATATTGTTCCATAGGGCTGCTAGTAGTCCAAAACTTGTTCAAAAGGAAGCATATTTTAACAAAAGAGCAAGGATTACGGTCGTTGTTACCACCTTGCCAACTGCTTAACCCCTCTCAGTAGGCACTATACTAAGACTGACCAACTGGGAGGTCCATATACAAAATGGAATGACCCTCTGCCAAAATAAAATCCAGCTAGGCTATACATAGAGAAGTGGCCCTTTAGCTTGGAACTAATATATGGTAGCAGCATGACGTAGTGACTAAGTCCCACCCAACAGCTCTGAACTATCATAAATACCTCTCATCACAGAGCAGGTGGGTCAGTGCTGGGATTGGTTGATATTTTTATAGACCAAACATTTTCCATTAATATTATCGTTGTCTGCATAGCATCAATTGTATTTTATTTGTGTGTGACTTTCATGCTTTTACCATGTTGTGGCATATTATCAGAAAAATATTGTTATTAATACATATAGTGATTTCAACCACAGCACGGACACTAGTCTAACCTTTTAATTTATCAAATATTACTACAGTAATGACACTCAACAACTTAGGCCTCAATGTCACCACTTTATTCTTATGCGAAAGATATGTTGATCAGGTATTGACATAAATAGGGCTATTTTTATACACAGGATTAAATTCATTAATTGCTGTCATCACATCAATCCAAGGCCACGCTAAAGAAGATGACACCAAGACAGAATTAATAGCTTTCAACAAATACTGTGTGAACAAATGTCATTTCTAAAACAAGTTACCAGCTGTTGGAGGGGGAGATCGTAGTGAAGAATATATTGTAGAGATCTGCCCTAACGCCTGTTGGGTGATCCGTAGCTGTAACTGACAGTGGTGCTTTGAGCCACATGAACAAGACTGAATCAGACTGAATAACCGGACCACATGGGTACCAAGATAAATAGACTGTAACGTAGCATTTAAAGTCACATTACAGGACCTTGTGATTTCCTAGTCAATAACAAAATGATTGGTTGGCAGTAGCATGCCTAGTTAGCGGGACATTGTAGCGCTTGACATTTATCATAGCTGCGGGGTCGTGAACTTGAAGCTTAACAGCAATTGAATCATTAAATGTGAACGGCTGCAACTTTGCCGTCTCTGAGGCACTGACATAAGTGTTTTCATGCTGAAACGAGTGACTAACTTCCGCTAAGCTAAACACGTCTTTGTTCAAACTGGGACATTAGGTGCTAAGAGGGACACATACTTCAGGGTTGGGGAAACAATGGTCACTTTAACAAGTAGATTATTTGCTGTATTTGATATTAATACCAATTACTATTATAGATGGATGTCTTCTTGTGAATCAAGTCATGTGTTGTGTCTAAAGAGGCCAAGAAGGAACAAGCATTCCTATTCAGACTGGATACATTCAGTATACTCAGTTCTTGTGACTGTAATGGAGAAATGCATTATAATTGTACCATGCCACAAAACAATTGGCATAAAGGGAAGACGCACAGATAGAAATGTATCAAACAGATAGAAATCTGTTTGATACATTTCTATCCTTAACTGTCCTTAACTATATAAAACAATGGCTGCAATGGCCTTTCAAGGAGGAAATTTACCTCTGCTTGGCAAACATTCCAACTCCAATACTCCAGTAATAGCAACATCTCTGTCATGTTTTGTGACTACATTTGAAAACATTTCCACTGTGAATGGAAATTAAACAAGAAGGCTCCGTTATCAGATAAATTAATTCAGAGTGCAGAATCTGTGGTTCAATAAAACAATCCAGATAGCTCAATTTCCACTCTCAAACTTAAAGCAAATAGGATGCTCAATAAAAACATTGCACTGGCCCTCTCTGTTAAAAAAATCAATAGCTAGAGGACAAAGAACCTATAGCCATCACTTAATTCTCTTATCAGTGTGATTTAGGGGACAAGGATGATGTTAAATAACTGTAAATCCTTATCTTTGACTTTGTGGGTGGTTTATGGCAGTTTCAACAGCAGTTCAGAGACAGAATGTCCATACCTTCTGCCGGTTACACGATTTATAGCTTTATTACTCTTTGTCTAAAAGAGCAGGGAAACATAATTGAAAAGGAAGAGATAGCAGCCAGCGGGTGAGAGAGCTGGAGAGGGGGCATGCAGGAACTGGGAATCATCATTGCTAGAGACATATCACAGCGACAGTTTTATGGCTAAGGAGCCGGCCCTCTGTATTTTGGGGGCTCGGTTTTATGAAACAAGCAAGATACAATTTTCTGATTAATCTGCAAACGGACCAGATTGAGTTTAGTATTCTGACGCCGGGCTTTAAACTGGCCCACATGAGCGTAGAGGTCACCAAGAGGGCTCGAGGAGTTGAAGTCACGAGTTTACACTCACACCGTCATAGGCCCGCTCATATTATTGCCCTCAGTGACAACAAGCCTATTGTTCTCCCTGATAAGGCTTCAGTGTGCACAGTAATGGGAATTACGCAGGGCATAAGTCACAGAGAAATTGGGTGACAGTAGATCAATAGATAGTGGTGAAGCCTTAGGGACCATTAGTGAATTGTTTGTCCACTGGTGGGGAGAGTTAGTGGATGTTCAGTTCTGAATTAACTGTCGAAACTAAGAATGCATTAAGCTCATAGGAGTAGGGGGAAAGGTGCGTGTTGACACAAGTTCATCAGCCTGACCCGTGTGTTTGTGGGACGTCATTATGAGGTCACATCCACCTCCTTTTTATTTTCAATACAGGCAATCTCTACTGTTATTACAGGCTGCAATGCAACCAATTGGAGCTGCAACTCAAATTATTTCCTTCATCGATAAATTTCTCAACTATATTTTTTGATTAAAGGGTCAGTTCACCTAAAACACAAACTAATGTTTTCTCTATAGCAATGCAGATGCTTCTGGGTTTATTTGCCTTGTCTCTGAAGATTTTCTACCACCACCTAAACACAATTCACCTCCTGGAGGCAGAAATTTCAGGGACGGATATATCTAAACCTATTTACTCCTGAATTGTAAATCTTTAGCACTACAGGGTACATTTGTTTTTAGCTTTTTTGTATTAATTTATATTTATATCAATTTATTTTATTTTATATTATTAGTATGCTGTGTGTTGTCCTGTCCTGTTGTACTATGAACTCACCATGCAAGTTCCTAACATGTATTATTGCAATGGCAATAAAGTTAAAATAAATCACCCTAGACAAATAAAACCAAAATTATGCATGGCTAGATACAACTAGAGGTAAGTGAGAAAATAAGCTTGATTCCAATTTGGGTGAACAATCTATTAAAATCCATTAAATGTCTCAAAATAATAAGAAAACATCAAATTACTTGTTTAGTCTAACAGTCCAAAATCCAAAGTCCAACAAAATTCTATTTACAATGATATAAAACAGATAAAGGAGCAAATTCTTACATTTCAGAAACCAGAATCAGCTAATAGTTGCTGTTTTTGCAGTAATAATGACTTAAACAATTACTTTTCACCAAAATTGTGGTTGATTAATTTTTGTCAATTACTCGACTAAACGTTTTAGCACTACCACCGTTTTAGCGATTAATCAAACCATCTGCTTCGTTAGCAATGCTGTTTTAAGTTTTAGTTTCCCTTTGTCTACAGGATAAAGTCTGTTTCTGTGGCACATGTTTTTGTGGACTGTGGGAAAAGTGCACAGCATGATTAGAGATGCCCTGGAGCCCTACATGGGAGCTAGAGGATGGAAATGCATTAGCCTTAATCTTTAGTGTTCAAAATGATTAGCCAGAACGTGACAACTCCGATAAAACAGATTCCGCCGTTAAGTTCTTCAGGCAAATGCATATTGTGGCCATCACGCCGAGACATTCCCACTTAAATGCACAGATAATTTGTTGTTGCATTGCATTATTCCTGCCCCATAACCAGACCCCAGCCGAGTGAGCAATGTGCCAATGATAACTAAAAGATATTAATTAGTATATCACGATGGCGGCACATGAATTTTCACTACTAATAAATTCCAAGCCATCGAGTTGTGATTTAATTATGAATTATGTAAATGGTTGCCATGAATCATTTAGGTCTATGCATTTTATTAGCTAAAGGGGAGAGCAGATTGTAGGCATATCACAATGATGAGGATTTACACACTCGAGTGATGACAGCACAAGTACAGGAATATTTAGTGACTTGATCACAACTTCATGTAGGTTGCCTGCTAATGGCAGAAAACATTTCACATTGATGAATAATTGACTAAAAATGTTGTTTAATGGCTATTAAAGGGTCATGTTTACCCAGGGGTCTTAGGTTTTAAAGGTTCTTTAGCGTGTACATTAAGCACTGCATGATAAATTATTAACAAATTAATTCACATCATATATTTTATCCATTTAAGTTCCATGCAGTGTATTGCGACATTGTTGCACCACCAAGTTGAGGAGTTGCTTTTGGATTTCAATGTATTATTGGACAACATTTTGATAACCAAGTCATAATTTAAGTAATTTATGAAGCAAAAATGCCAAAAAAAAATTCTTTACCCAGCTTCTTAATTGTGAAGATTTGCTCCTTTTTGTCTATAAAATGTCAGTAAATAGTGAAAAATGTCCTTCACCATTTCCCTGAGCCCATAGTGATATCTTTAAATGTCTTATTTTGTCTGACCAAAAGACTAAAACCTAAAGACATTCCATTTACTATCATAAACATTAGATATTTAGCTTGTTTTTTGCTTAAAAATTTAATATCCAAACAGTTGAATTCAATTTCTGTCGATGGACTTATCCATTAATTGACTAAATTGGCTCTACTTTGAATGGCTGCCCACAACTCTTATTTGTTCAACAATTCAAGTAAGTCTGCAGTGTATAGCTTATTGACGAGTGTTGCCTCGTTGGTGTAGCAATTGACCAATGACTGAGGACTACTTCTTCCTGCACCAGAGCCAGAAAATGCAATAGATGAGATCCATGCAGCCGCACACATTGTTGTTGGCGGGGCAAATGTGTCCCCCTGCTACTGATTGGTTAGGGGAAAACAAACAAAATAGACCCCTTCCTGGACAGAAAGAGACTAAAATGAAGACGGTGTTAGGCTGAATGAATGAAATGTACTAAATGGCAATCAGTCTAATTTTCAAAATCTTTTGACATATAATGGACTAAACAATTGACTTAAAAAATGAATCAATAAATTAATCAATAATGGAAAGATTAGTTGCAGCCCTAAAACAAGGGGCAAGAAAAAATATTTCAATCACTTGCCAAACAGGCTCAATTACTGTGTAACAGCAAAAAGGACAGAAGAATGATGGTAGACATAAACACTGGGTGACACTGTTGTGTATATAAGTCACTTCTCAAAACTCATTTCTTTAGACTTGCTTTTTTGTGACGTCGGCCCTACTGTTTGGCTGCCTGTTATTTTTACTGACCTCATCTGCCTTGCTTGTCTGTCAAAGCACTTTGTAAACTTTGTTTTTAAAAGGTGCTATATAAATAAAGTTATTATTATTATTGTTGTTGCTGTTGTTGTTGTTGTAATATGGACATTTGTTTATATTATTTCATGGTGAAAGCTATACAAGTATACTGTAGATATCTATGTGCGATTTCTTTTTATCACTTTTCTTCTTGTCAAGTTAATGTAGTGCCAGGAACAAGGCGTATATTTGGTTTGAAGAGGGCTGTCAAATCGAACTGTCAGGCTGCATTTTTTGATGGAGTCGTATCGCTCGCTCATCTGTCAGTCATAGAGAAAGACCAAAGTCAAACTTGAGAGTTGAGAGGAGAGGACTTACATGGCATTTCATTGTCTGGGAGAGCAGAGAAGTCTGACGAGCACAGTTCAGCTCTGATTTAAAAATTTTAGGGCATGTTTGCTAGGTAATAAAGTGTAGCAGCGAGTAACCATTTGGATAGTTGATACAGTAGGTCACCCAAAGCTTAACAAGTGCTATGTAGAAAAGTATAATTGACTCATAATGTTCCCTGTAGTCTGTGATAAAAACAGAATATTGCCTCATCACACATACAAAGAAGGCCTACACACATTTCAGAGCACATTAATCATCCCAGCATGTGACATAAAACTCTTCTTCTCATAGACAGTAGACTCGAGTCAGGCCGGCCTATAAAATTCAATCATCACAACAGTGTCAGACATTGTTCTGGCATACCAGAAAATTCCCCGACCCGGGGAGCGTGTCTCTCTACTGGATTGTTATGGTGTTTACTCACACAAGAGGATTACCCCGAGGCGAGCTCCACACCTCAGCGACCCAGCTGGAAGCGTCCCAGCCCCCTGGAGGAGTACTCTAGCCTCCCCTGCTGTCCACACTCTGTTAGTAAGCAGCAGTGGCAGGGCCAGCAGCCAGGACTATCTGGGAACTGGAGATCAGTGAAAAAAGAGAGCATCAGATTGCAAGCTTTCCATCAGGTAGAACAGATACGAGGAGGTGTCTTTTAGAAAACAGCACTTGAACACTACCATCTGCACACTGTCATTATCAAACAGGAACCTGTGCTGAGATTACTGTGGCATTCACATGCACAGGATTTCTATCTGTTTGATACATTTCTATCTGTGCGTCTTCCCTTTATTCACTAGATTGAAGATAAGAAAGTAAAGAACCTCCACATAGTCTGAGGTTATTTTTTGCCACAATGCTTCACATGCAAAAAGAAAAAAAGAGAAAAGCTCAATGTCTAACTGGTGTGTCATCTTTAAAAAGTCAGAAGCTGCACAAGCAAACGTTTTTCCCCACGTACTTATAACAATAGCTAGCTGGCAGATTACTGAATAAAAGTAACAATTTTTAACATCTTTAACATCTGCAGCACTTAACCCTGCACTACAGTTAATGTGATCACACACACACACACACACACCACACACAGGTCTGGGTGCTTAATTTATTAAATCAGAACAATCTTCTTATTAAAAGGTCAATCAGATTATCCACATGTGACTACTAACTAAATGCTTGTGTCAACAGAAATATTAAAAAAAGGGCACAAAATATCAGGTACTTTTCTATTAGAAAATTAAATCTATTCATCAGTAAAACACCAAACGTTTTTCTTCATATCATCAGTATTATTTACATGAGAATGAATGTAACAAGTGAGCTTCACTGCCTTGACAACACTGCCCTCCTCCGTATGAACACCTATATTACATGTCCTAACCTTTTTCATTATCCAATTCATTTACAGTAAGGAGAAGTTCCACGGTCTATTTATCAGCTTTGTCACACTTATTATTATAATTATTTTATAATAATACAGCCTGTCAATTAATTCTGTCCATTTTAATGCAACATTGTGATTCTACTACTACTACATTGCAAGGGGAAATATTGTACTTTTTACTCCACATTAATCTGACAGCTGTTACTAGTTACTTTGAAGATTTATACTGCATATGAATGTTGTTTAATATATAATAGGCTAATAATAATAATAATAATAATAATAATAAACGTTAATACTTTGCATATAATAATAAAAACTGAATCGAACCATTCTGCATGAGAGGTACATTTACTTTTGACACTAAGGGCCCTATCTTGCACTCGGCGCAATTGCCTTTGTACACCGACGCATGTATTATTCCTATTTTGCATCCGATGCATAGCGGACTTTTCCCTCCACAGATGCATGTCGGTAAATTAAGGAATGTATTTGCGCTCCGGGGCGGTTCAGCTAAAAGAGGAGGTGTGTTCAGGCGCAAACGTTCCCTGGTGCTATTTTGAAGTTTCAGAAAACAATTCCGCCACAGACCAGGAAAAACCTGGTCTAAAGTCAGTGGCGCTAGTCTAAAGTCAGTGGCGCAGTTATTCAGATGCTAGGGGCGCATGCTTGGCCATAATGTAGCACGTGCACAACGCGCATACACTTTGCTTCTCTCACGGACGCAGCAGTTCCCATTTTTTCAAACCATAATTACAAGGAAAATATTAGTGAAAATGGCTTCAGGTGTTTGGATAGGTCAGGAGCACTTTACAGTAGCCTACAGTCCTCAAAACGTGTGTGTGGCTTGTTGTGTTTTACACAACATTTCCATGAATCATGGATGTGTTGATGACATAAATGAGGAAATACTAGAGGACTTAAGGAGACGTGATGTTGAACTACGGCGGGATTGGACACTCCGGCGGGATCTGGTCCTGGAGTGGCAATGCGCTCCTGGCGGAGCAGGTGGACGGAGATGGAGTGGGGGCACAACAGGAGCAGGTGGTGCGTTTGGAGGCCCACGCTCCATGGCTGCAGCAATCCTCTCCAGACTTGAGGAGATGCGCCCGAGAGGCCGCAGCAACATCGCCACCCGGTCAAGACGGGCATTTATTACTTAGCCGCATCTCGGACAGCTCCCGCTGGCGGGCGCCAGGCAAATCCGCCGTCATAATAGCAATCCGCCATGGAACAAGCGCGCCTGTTCTTAAAGGAAATGTGAGATGACGCTCTGATTGGTTATTTTCACGGTACGCCCAAACCACACCTAGCTACTTCAGACCAACCCAAGACTCACTTATCCCGCCGGTATAATAGCAACAGCGCCCCAGATCCGCCCACAAAGCTACTTGCGTTTCACGTTTGATACTTGAGTTTCATATCGTTAAAATAGGGCCCCAAGTATATTTTGGTGATAATATGTCTGCACTTTAAATGAACTGTATTTTGACTGGAGGGCTTTTACTTCTAACAGAATAAATGCACACAGTGGTATTGATACTTTTACTCAAGTAAAGGATATGAATGATTTGTCTACCACTGTTGAGCTGCACAAATAATTACTCACGGTTATATTTTTTGACAGCTTCTAAAGAAAGGGATATGCACGCAGCAGCGAGTCCAATCCATAGACGTGGTCCTAACAATGGGCGTCTGTTTTACAGTCCTATCATGAGAGCAGCAGCCGGTCATATGACCGTTATTATCTCTACATGACTGAGCGAATTTTTAAGGTTCATTTAATCAGGAATTCAGTTCAGCGCTCTCTCAGACCCAAGACCCTCTTCTTTAGACGCAACTGTGCCGTGAGTTGTTTTTCCAATTTGCAGCTGCATGTGGGTTTCATTGCATGGCTCAAGTCTATACCTCTGCATATAAAATAGTTGTTATATATTAAGGAGGAATGTGTCTAGTTAATTTGGATTTATCAAATATACATTCAACTTTTATCACATTTTCCGTGTGACTGGCTTTTGCTGGAGTCGCTACCATAGGTCGCTACACTTTACATTGTCCTTATTTCATCGACGCTATTCACAATGGCAATCACATGATCGTAGCCGGCCTAGTATGCCGACAGAAACGCAAGACGTCTCCCATGCTGGTCATCGCATCTAGTCGCAGTATTACGGTACAGCGCTAAACAAACACGGAAGAGCTTGAGCTGGGATCATGTCAATGGCTGGGATCACCAGATTTACCGTATGCCGTATCACAATTGTCGTATAAGATATGTCTTTTCGTAATATTTCCAAAGAGGCATTGGCTGGATCCATCACATTGGGAGTTGTTTTATTCGCCGGTTATTTCTTTGGTAAGAGCGAAGGTGAAAGCCTAAATACTTTTTTCATGAAAAGAGGTTTATATGTAGCCTTAAATCTACACAGAGGAGGAATCCTTCATCTGTGAAATCTGTAAAACCATTTTTATGTTTTGGTTACAAGTAACATAGGTTAGGGTTTCAAACCAAAGCTCTGAGTGGAAATATAACCCAGGTACAGCATGTTTCAGTGTAGATCTAAGCTTATGTGGTTTGGACAGAGTTGAAACAAGTGAAATCCCTTTTTCACAAATCTGAAAGAGGAAACCGAATTTTTTACACAATTACACAATACATTTCACTAAGGTTTTGTCCGTCTGACAATAGTATTGTGGCTTTCTTTTGACTTTCCCTTCCAGCTTCTACCCTTACAATGGTAAATCCAAAACTGAAACTGAAAATAACAGGAATATCCAGTGATGTACAGACAGAGAAAATATAGGGACAACCAGATTGCGACAATTTATTGCATTGTATTGATGTCACGCTACATTGTCTTACAATTTCCAGTCTTCATTTCTTTATCTGGATCTGTTGCTGCTGCTGCAATAATTGCATTTCCCCACTGAAATCATTATCTAAATCAAATAACTACTGTACATTAACTAGACCAGCCTTTAGTTTCCTGAAAGATAAGCTGGATGGTAGATCAACAGGCAATTTCGTGCTCTTAAGATCCTTATAATTCTTTCATGGTTCATGTTTGTCCTCAGGGAAAAAGAAATCTTCCAAAATGAGCATCTTTAAAAGTCACACCGAGGGAAAAGACAACCCACTGCTGCAGTACGTCCTCAATAACTCCTTGAGGGAGCATCCGGCCCTGAAAAACCTCAGACTTGTAAGCTTGTCTTAGTATACGGAATACAGATATGCTCTGGCAAAATTAAGCACTCAGTGTCATAAGATGTAATTGTGTGTTACAGTGTAAGTTGAGAATCTAATGTAACCGGTTTCCTCTCGTTGCTTTCAGAGGACAATGGAACACTCCTTGAACTTCATAATGGTCGCCTGTGAGCAGTCGCAGTTCATGGCCAATCTGGCAAAACTAATCAAAACCAAGAAAGCATTAGAGATTGGTAAGGGCCTCGGGCCTAACATCACATCTAGTCTCTGAAACATACACCTGCTCATGATTGAGATTCAACAACCCTTAACCTGTTCAGACACGAGTACCTTTACGTGCACACAAGAAGTTTCTACGAGAAATCGGGTTGTGCAGTTAATTGAGTGTTTATTCGCGGATACTAACTGCTTCCTGATTGTCTTTTTTGGCTAAGCATTTTGACTGACAGTGAGAGGACAGGCTCTGTAGTGAAAGACTGCACCGTTTTTCCTTAGAGCGCACATTTTATAAATAAGTTGCTAAAATGTTCAGCGGTAGAAACTGACCTATTCAGACTTACAGAGATTAATCAGTGTCAGTTTCAGTTTTAGTCTAACTTTGAACTAGTCTAGTGTTGTTACAGTGGTCTTGTTTTCGTTTTTTTTGTACTTTTATACGTCCTAAATTACCCAATCATTACCCCTTATTGAACTTAGATTTTGATGCACCCATACACAATAGGTGTGTTGTTTTTGACTGTATTTTTTGCCTTTGCAAAAAACCCACTTGAATCAAATTATTTTAAAGACAAGGATGCAGTACACAGTACAGTAATAATGACCTCTCCTTTCATCACGCCACAGTGCTGTCACAGCAATACGTTCCCTGTCTGAAGTCTTTGTCAGGCACAACACAAATCTAAATAGCTGATTAGAAACAAGGTTAGCCTACATGTACACATGGCCAAGAAACCACCTTTCTCCACCAGAAATCCAGCTGATGAAAATCAGGTTTCTCTATTCCCCTACCACGACTACAGAAACCAGGTTTCTTATATGATATTTAAGAAATATTTTGCCATATCAATTGTCATCCATTTTGCTGATTTTAGTGCGCTCTCATTGCAGGAGTATACACAGGCTACAACACACTGAGCATTGCACTGACTTTGCCTGACGATGGAGTTATAGTCGCATGTGATATCACTGAAGAATACGCCAACATTGGTAAACCCTTCTGGAAAGAGGTACCATTAACATCTATGTTTTAGTGTTTTCAAAACACTGTATTATGATGGGGTTCAGTATATGATGTGTAATACTGCTGTATTGTTCCCATATTGCAAAGTGCTGATCAGTGCAGAGGATTTTCATACAACACAGGTAATAGACGTACTGTAGCTCTAAGTATGTGCATCTGCATGTGGAGCAGACTTCAGTTGTCTGTCAGTCTTTTGTGTGATTAAAGACGACTACTGGACCAGTCTGCCAAGTCTTTTAATAATCACAAAACAAATCCTTTTTAAAAATATTTGCATCAACACCGCCTTCAGAGTTAATTTCATGACTTTCAAGTTATTTATGTTTAGTCACAGTTAATGAATGCAGACTTCCACTTCCTTCTCAGCATTTTGAATAACTGCCAAACTGCCAATGGGTTAAGATAATGTCATGGTAAATCTGCTTACATGCCTGTTAAGAAAACGTATTTAATTCACGAGGAATTTCAGCTGCATATACGCTGATATCACAAGGCTATATCTTATTTGGACTAATCCAGAAAATAGCAAAACTAGGTTATTGTAAACAATGTCATGTTTGCAAAAACAACTAAAAAGAGGAATAAATATCATGCATGTAAATACACTCCCAAAAGACATCCTAATATACTGCTATACTTTGTTTCTCATGAGTCATTAGACAACTTGTCTGCTGCATTTTTACCTTTAAAAAAAAAATTGTTGTTTCTTTTTGTTTACAGGCTGGAGTTGAGCAAAAAATTGATTTACGCATTCAGCCAGCACTGAAAACTCTAGGTACAGTAATACATCTCTTTCCTTAACGTACTGTTTTAAATTTGATAGAAGAGGTACAATTTCCTGACGGAAAAATTAAGTCATTCTAGAGGGCTTGCGTGTGTCTTCATTTTTGTGAAACAACACATCTGAATTGGATTAATGGTATATCACATCCAGGACTGCCACAATCTAACCTGCATCTGTGGTTTAGTCTAAACACAGTGTCTGTGCCCTTTAAAAAAAAAAAAAAATCACTTAAATGCCACTGACTGGAGGTTCCTGTGTATCAGGTTTAGGTTAGGATTAGGTTAAAAAGGTCATAGAGTTCATAATTTAATTTTTTTTTAAAGTAAGAAAATCTTTTGGAAACACTATCATAACTGTTAGACTATGGTTATTTCTGTTATTACATTTAAAAAGGTGTCACATCTGCCTCAATTTATTGTTGATGATGCCCAAAAGAGAGTTACTGGAAGGTCCCATATAACAGCTCAGGGAGCGGTGGTGCACTGCTCTTTAACCAGACGTACATTTGTCAATACCAACCAGTTAGTCCGCATCTGAAAGTGGTTTGTCTTGCAAAAAAAACAAACTGCTTTAAAACAATTTATGAGATCTAGATAAAGTGTGTGATGGGCTCATTGTTGCCCCTTGTGGCCGTTGGGGGAAAACACCCACTGTTTCTGCCCTCCGGCCTCAGGGGCAGTAATAATGAGCTCATTACGGCTTGACGCACAACGCGAAGAAGACGCCCTAGCGACATACGTGAGATTTATCATTTATCTGAGGTGTCTTATTGTTTTTATGGTAACTAAAAGTCCAGCTAGCTACACTTCAAGTGACAAAACACACACTGTAACGTTACATTGTTCTAGTGGTGATTCTAAATTATATGCTAGGCTGAACAACAAAATCTGACAGGTGAAATCAGTTTCCTTGATTACCATTTGGTACAAAAATCAGGTCCAATTTAGCAGCAGCTGCGTTTTAGCTGAACCCATTCAGCTAAGCTAGCCAGATGCTAAGTAAAGTTAACGTTACCCGCAAATATACCATACAGGTAAGCAAGCTAACGTTACGTGAATATAGCATAAGTAAGTTAGAATGGCTGCTCACGGCTACGTACGTTTGGTAATTTACCAGGATTCCAGTTGTCCCGCGTCTTTCTTTATTCTTTGCAGTTTAAAAAAACGTTATTACCGGTATTTCCGAATTCGCACACTAAAGGGCGAAGAGACAAAAATGACTAGTTATGGTGACGTCACGTGCATATATCATCGAAGAAGTCAGCGGAATCACGTGACCCTTCACCTTGCATTTTCTTTTTTATATATATTTATTTATTTATTACATTACACATTCCCGTATACAGAATTAGTGGAATAGCTGCCAATGTAGTACTAATAATTTCACTTGTATAATGATTAACTATGTATCGTCAACAATAAAATAACTCATTATTTCATCAAATGTTATCACCAAAGAAGATTTGCATTTGCTTAAATGCTTTGTTGGGTGAAGGATTCAAAGATTTGTTAACATGCAATGTGAAAATCTCCATTATACAGCTGCGAAGACAACCGCTTGGCTAGGCATTTTTGTACAAGTTGATTACATGACTAAAACAGGAATACTTTGCTTTTATGATATGAGCACTTTATCAAAGGCTTTAAAAAATATATAATGTCTATATAACATTTAATTAAATCTGCAAAGATAGACTTAAAATCCTCTTCCAAGAATCCAGTCCAAAGATTGTCTCTTATCATATCTCCACTTTTCAAAGACCACTAGAGTTAAATATTTAACCCCATTTGACAAAGTTTGTTTTACAAGCATGTAACCATGTTGGTTACAAAAAAATAAAACAAATGTCATCATATGGGTTACATTAAATACAGCTGGGTTGGTTTGTTTTTTAAATCATGAACATTTTTCTCTCAAAGGCGTCTTACATTGGACAATTTTAAATTTACCTTATTTCTTATTTTTCTTATTTCTTTATTTTTATTTTGAACAAAAAATACTAAAATATAAAAACACAATAAGTGCGTAGCAACACACCGAAAGGAAAAACAATATCTATGAAGTGTTACAAATAATGTGTTCAACCTGTCCGAAAAGGAGCGGGATGAAGCCGAAGCTTGTTATTTTTCCAACCCCTCATTCAACTTTAAATTATTCCTCTATATATTATATATTTTGTATGGCAAGATAACAAGATAGATAACCTCTCTGGTCCATCTTGTTTCTTTCAGATGATCTCTTGTCAGATGACCAGGCTGAAACATTTGACTTTGTCTTCATTGATGCAGACAAAGTTAACTATGACAACTACTTCGAAAAGTCTCTGAAACTGTTGAGGAAAGGGGGCATCATTGCTATCGACAACGTAGGGGCTTCCCCCAAGACAAATATTTAAGTTTGACTTCTTGCAGTATGTTACTTTAAGCAGCTAATTCCCTACACTTGTTTTTCTGGTCCTGCAGGTGCTGTGGAGTGGAAAAGTAGTGAATCCTTCCCCTGGCGACACAGACACTCTGGCCATCGACAAGCTCAACAAAAAGTTGCACCGAGATGCTCGAATCAGCCTGAGTATGCTCACAGTGGGAGATGGGCTTACAATAGCTATCAAATTATAGGGCCGATGTCCAATAAGTGCAATGGTTCATAGGCTTTGGAAGGTAACTCTGGGGAAACTGTCCTTTTAAAGTTTTAAAAGTGAACTATTATATTGGATATGCCATGGTAGCTGAATGTGTTACTATCTGGGCTCATGTTACTTGTCACTGTATTGTTAAGTAATTCCAATGGCAGTTGTTTAACTTCACAATCAGTAACTTAGTTCATTTTACAGTAAAAAGACAAAGTGCAGCGTTGGAATAAAATAAAGAAATTTGATTCAAAAACAAACTGTACATGCCAAATGTTTTTGTAGTGCATCATTATTTACCCAATATATACAAATTGATTTCATACCATTCATCATGCTGTCTAATTATGCATTGTTATGAAAGGACAGGAGATGAAGGTTGATTTCAGGACTTTATTGCAAAGGTTAGATGCACACCAACACACAAATGGTTTCCTGATTAGTGTCACAGTCCTCAGAAAAGGGAAGAAAAGTGGATGATTCACTCATTCACTCAAGTTACACTGCGGGAAAGGAGAATCCATTTAGCATTGTCTTGCAACTTAGAAGCAGGTATTTCAGGTAACGGAGTTCTCAAACTCAGCACACAGCACAATTAAGCCTCTAGAAAGATAAGTGAACACACTAAATTGGCTTTGATCTTGATAAGCATATTTTGTTGGAGTAAACCTAATAGGTAAAACATCGCTACTAAAATACAAATAAAATGTGCAAATACAACAAAGGACAAAGAGCTTAAATAAAGATAAATTCTACTGTGCAAATTAACAGCTCATGTTTACATTCTACATTATCACACTTCAGCAAAATAACAAGGTTTTGTTTTTTTGAAACCATTCCTGGACACCCAGATCACTATTGAGGAAAACTTGGCAGAAGGAGTAACTGATAGATACATGTGATTGAAACATGACTAGTTATTATACCCATGGAAAGGTTTCCATTTTAAACAGTGCTCAAGAACTGGGCTGCTTTTTTTGTTTTGGCTTCATCTCTTTAAAATATCGGTTGCTGTCCAGATGGGAGTGCTCAGGATCAGATTCTGCTGATATTTCTCTTTTTCTTATGAAATGGCAGAGCAGACCCTTATGCCTCCAACTCCAGTCCCAGACCAAGTTTGTGACCACCAGCATTGATGCTCTTCCCATCCACCAGTGCCGAGAGGACTAGTTTCATACCTGAAATGCAAAAATTAAATACATGCATATTTATGTTACTGAAAAAGAGGTTCATCGTGTTTTCAACTGTATACTGGACGAGAGGTGGTTCTTACCAGGCCGGAGAGTCTGGGTGTATCCAATTCCTACCAAGCTGGCATTATTCACCTTAGCCTGGAGAAAAGTATTGAAATCATTAATATTCAGAGCGTACATACAGTACAGCTACAAGGCTACACAAACTTTTATATTTGTTATTTTAATTAGCATTTGATATACTTGATGTACTTCAAATTAAAGTAAGCACAATAGTTCAAGAGAAAAAAGTGGAAATGTTTAACAATTTCTCGTGAAAATGTCTTTAAAAATCCTCGCAAACACCAATCCCTTGTTCTTTAGATCATGGGCTAACGTCCAACAAAATTTCACACAACGGTTAACACATTTTTAAGACACCCTGCGGACAAACATGGGGGGGGAACAAATTCCTTGGTGGAGGTAAAAAAAAATAATATGTAAGACACTTACTGATATGGAGGCACTGGAGTCTAACTGGTATTTGGCAGCAATTCCAAAGCGAGTGCCGTTGCTGCCTGCCGTCCAGGCAAGATTAACAGCAGTCTCTAGTTTGTCGTTTACCTTCTGGTAAATGGATCCACTAAACTCTGAACCATCATTTCTGAGAGAAAAAAAGCCCCCAAAAAAATTAGCAACATCCCTTGCATGTCAGTATTTTTTTATTTTTTTTATTTTTTTTTATACCACATGATCAATTGATCAGTGAGATTTTGGAAAGCTATTTGTGTTACTCTACAGTAAAGTTACTCATCTCGCTAGGTTCAAATATTTGTTCATCCTAAAACGTACACATTGGTGTGGAGCTGGAAGTCTCCAGTCTTGTAACCAACTGCAAAGTTGCTCTGGGTCATCTTTGATTTGGCTGAGTCAAAAGTCATCTGGTAGCCAGCCAGCCAGCCATCGTAGCCGGCCACTGCTGCTCCATGGATCGTAGGACCAGCAAAATCTAAATCTACATCAGCACCAACATTAAGGTATTCCCTTTTGTAAGCAGTCTTGACCTTGCCGCTCTTCTTGCTGTGAAATTTAAGAAGAAAAATAAAAAGTGAGAGTTAGAAGGATGTTCTTTTTACCATGATTCATTTTACAATTAACATATAAAACCTGTAGCTTACCCAGTATTTGGTGAAAATGTAGTGTCAAAAGTAAGTTTCAGCCCTTTGGTGATCTAAAGAAGATCATTCTATCAGTCACACACTTCATTTACAGCTGTTGCATTAGTGGGATGATCAGCAAAATAGTGAGAAGATCAGCAAAATAAAGTTTTTAATTTACCTGATCCTCAACACAAATTTCAGTTCCAAGTGTGTTTTCCGTGGTCCACTTCTCTGAGAAGGTCAGCCCATACTCAGCCCACTTGTACTTGGTTTCCAGGGTTCCGGTGACCTTGCTGGTGTCTACGTTGGATGAGCCGGACGTTTTAAACTCCTAAAGTGAATACAAGAGGAAATGAATCATACCTGGAAACAGTACAGCAGGTTTGATGAGTACATCCACTACAGTACACTACAGTTGAGAGAGTAAAATCAGATACAAATATTGACCGAGTTTAAAAAAAAATAAAAAATCTATCGGCTGATATCCAGGTTCCCCCAGAAAAGTTGTATAGCACGGTGGCAAATGTCTTTTTTCGACGAGGGCCCGGCTGGGGCCAGTCACAGACGGAAGGCAGCATTAATGTAGAGCCCAATAGTTTCTGTAATAAGAGAATCATGGACGGAATAGCAAAATTGAGAATAAAAAAAAAAAAGCTATAAGACATATTCCATAGGGCCCTACATTAAGTCCGTGCTAAAAGCTAAGATTTGAAAATATGTCCAAGTTTTCAACCGAGCCACCTTACTGTACCTGTAGTTTAAAAAAGAAATAATACATTAAAAAAAAATTCCCAGTGGCTTAGGCTTCGTAGGTGTCAACTTAGGCCCGGTGGGCCACCAGGCTTGCAAAGCAATGGGGGAAACCCTGGATATTCATTTTTAAACCTAAACACATTACATGAACAAGGATTTTTGATAATGATCACTGAAACTTTGTTATTAAAGAATTGTCACCCTACTGAACATGTCAGTGCTCTCTGATAGACAAACTGTTTCTAAATTACCTTAAACACATTGGCGTTTCGGTACTGCACTCTCTATACTTATTGGCCGATGTATATGCTGAGAACATTATCTGTGATAACCTAAAACCAGTTGATAATACCTGCAATGCACTACTGTATATTTATAGTAACAGCTAAACTCACCACTCCACTTGAAGACTTTGTCTTCACATCAAGCTTAACCAGTCCAAAACCTGCAAGGACAAGGACAGTGAGGAACTACTTACTGGGTTTGGTAATAGATTTAAAAAACAGCCAGCCTGTCCTCTGAGGGTCAATAAATACACACTTATAAAACTGCCTTTTATCTTGCTTCCAGTTACCATATCCCTTATTGAAGATGTCCTTTGCTGATTTTCCAAGGTCTGCATATGTTGGAGGAACTGCCATTTTGCCTGTCACAAAAAGGACATTTCAGAGAGGGTAAATGATGAAAAAAGAACCATAAATGCACTTAATGATCAAAACTAAGTATGTACATAAAACTCAGAAAACTATGCATCTCAAAACTGTAAAAGGATAGAAATGTCAACGTCTAAAAACAACCAGGGCTGTAGCTATCATTAATGATGCTGAGGTCATGTCCTGGGTATCTTTACTGGGAATTATAACATTATAGCCACTTTGAGGGAATTTCGAAAATGGTATTTTGTAGGCAGAGTTTTTTTATACTCCATTTACTTAAATTGACTGCTTTTGGGCCAAAACCAAAAAAATAATGGTAAAGAAATAGGAGACAGTATTTCCCCATGAGTATTGTATTGCAAGGTGGAGAAGCCTAAAAACTGAATTTAGAACTTATTGTTGGGAAATAATTAAATAGCAAATATATAAAGCAAAAAGAAATTAGAGAGAATTGCAGAATGAAAAATCCAACTATTAAAAAAAAACATTTGGGGGAATTTGACAGTTTTCTAAAATCTTGGCTACAGCGTTGACTACAATTAGTTACTGGTTTTATTGAAGTAATGTTTAAACCTCATGAATTATTTTATTGAATAGTTATAAAGTGCCGTCACTGGACTTAAACTAGTTGTACTGCCAAGACACCTGCACCACTTCAGAGTCATACAGTCTCCATTACTCTCGGATTCTGTTGTCACGTCTCCTCATTGTCAAGGTTAGACCAGACGCTTCAATCTGTCTGCTTAACGGAACGTTAACGGTAACGTAAAGGATAAAGGTGTGATAGCATACCTGGCAAAACATCATTGAATGTGTGTCTTTTTCTACCATTCAATTTTGCATGAATATTTATATCCATATATCTATGATTTATATCAAAGCAGCAGTTTGTAAAATAACATTTGGGATAAAATGGGGAATAATGCAACAAAATTAGGATTGTCTGTGAATTATGGATTGCTTGTTCATAATTTTTACTATTAAAAAATAAATTGTAAGAAATATTACAGTGTCACTGGTGCCTGTCTGCTACAGTATTTTAAAGGGGTTGAACCATAGACTGTATAAAACTAGGGTTGAACGCACGAGGGTGGTAGCGGGCGTTTTCTAGCTAGCAAATCGGACCTTTGATAACCATTTCACCGACATTCAAACAAAATAGAACTTGAGCAACCTAAGTAATTACATGGCCTATTACTTACCGAGTATTACTGTTGTCGAAGATGTTGCTGTCAACTTGTGAGATAGCTAGAAAAAGCGGCAGAAAAGCGACAGGTACCGGTGTAGGACGATATGGAGGAGACACCGCAACAAACACCCTCCTCCTGACCTCGGCGCCGCAGGACCCTAGATATAGCTGTTTATTTTGTGCCTGTCTAAAATCGAATCGAGATGATGATTTTGTAATTATCGGTTAGTAAATTAAACGTTGGTTATAATGTTTGGCAACAGTACACGTAATTTTTGTCATTTGCAAGAGTCAACATTTTTCATGCCAAATGTGTGCTACCAGCACACCGGCAAGTGGAAGACCTCTAAATCACCATAGTAACCAATGCGCTAATGTAACGTCAAAGATCCTTATATACTGTCTATGCAAAGATCCTCACACCACAGACTGTAAATATTAACCATAGACTGTTAATATTATTTACAGTCTATGATACTAACGTTTTACTTAACTTTTATTTTTTATCAGGAACAAACAAAAAACGACAATAACAATAGCAGGGAAACGTGAAAATATACAACATTCATTAATATCAAACATACAGTAACCGCTTTCTTATTTTTCATATTATTGATGTCATAATTAGTTCTGTCAAACTTGCCCAAAGTTAGCTTTGGTGTCAGTCCACGGATCTTCGTAGCTATTTTAAATGACGTGTACCTACCCTAGTATAAATAACGCCATCATAAAGAAAACTATCTTAGTCTAAGTGTAAAACACAAAAGAAATGTCTTTGGAGCTCAGTTTTTCCTCCTTATAAAATGACTATCTAATGTACATTATTTTTGTGTATACCAAGAGAAAAATCATATGAAAAATGTCCTTTCTAGTCAACAGAATATTCAAAAATCTCACATTTACTGGTACAGTCCTGAAACTATCACATTTATCACACCTTAATCAAGTTTTAGTTTTAAGTATGTGCCCATACGTGTCCACTCACCATCCAAGGCTTGTTATTGGCTAAAATGTACAGTAAACATTAGCTTTCGACAATTTTATAAACTGATCATCTCTCATGCTGAAGACTATGCACAGTATAAGCCTATTTATAATGCACATTTATTATAAGGTGCAGTGGGGGAAATAAGTTCAGAAACTGTTCTTTAAATTTCAGCTCTTTAATGATGGAAATGACTGAACGAGGCACAAAACAAGTAATGTTTTTGCATGAGCATATGAACACCAGCATCATTTCACAATGAAAGGATGTGTTGTATACGGTCATCTCCATTTAGAATAACCAGGTTTCTACTATGTTTCTAACATGATGTAATGACCACATCAATTACAACATCTCTCTTACTACAAGTTTCACTCTCAGTGAAATGTAGAAGCCATCTGAAATCCACATTACACTTAAAAAGCACATTGTGTTTCAAATAAATACATAGTTAAGAGCAACTGTAAACATATTTCTCCATGTGCATGTTGCTGTAACACTGTATGAAATATAAAAATACCTATTGACTGTTACGAAATAATGAAATAAATTAATATTAACAAATACATACAAATTTAAGGATCCTTTTTCAAGAACGATTACTACAGATTAATGTCAAAGATTATCATTTACACTGTATGATTAAAAAAAAAAAAAGCACTACACAACTATCCAACAGTAAACATGAAATATTTGGGACATTTCTACACAGAGAAACCTATCATAACACTCAAGGTAATTGGCAATTGGAATTATATTTAAGACAGCTGGAAATAAATCTTTGATTCCATGTGTTTGGCTGATAATGAAATTATCATACTTTACTGTATCCTTCAATGAGCCATGAATTAACTCTACATTCAACATTTAGTAACATTGTCAACATGTAATTATTGTTTCAAGGAATGAAAGACTTTCAAACAATGGCAAAGAAGTAACACCTGTTTCTCAACATGATGAACATTTTGCTATATAGAAAAAAGTGTAATGTAGATCTTTACATATTGCTTTAATAGTGGGCTATAGAGTAATGTTTTGATAAATTACAAAGTGGGAGGTGAGCCAAAACTTTCAGTCAAGAATCCAGATTCATAACACTGAAATTAATAGCTATTTTAATTGCACAGAAAATGGCAAACTGCTGTGAAGGATTACGGACACTGCTGCCTGAGAATTTTTCGATGTTGCTTCCTTTTATCATGTGCTATCCAAATATACTCTTAACAAACATATGAGTAAGTCTTTAAGTTGAGAGGTACTGAAAAATGCAGTTAATGCTACATAAAATGATATCCCTTTAGGAGGACAAATAAACAACCAATAAATGAGACACATCTCCACTGTGTTCACTTTTCAAATCAAGCAAAGAGTGTTAATGGGGCTTTTAAGAAACTCTGCAGTGTTTTGTGGATTTTGTTTAATCCGCGTAAAAAATGGTGGCAGGGGAGGCAGGTTTGAAGACAAGCCCCGGAATATAAGAAGGTATGGCTCTGTGTATCCCATCAGGCCTCGGTGCTAACAGGATCACAACAGTAGTCTTTGTTGATGAAGATATCACACACTGCCTCAGTTGGCAACTTGACAAAGCAGACTAAAACAGCACAGGCTAAGACGTGTCTGACAGCACCGCTGCGGCTGTTCATTATCCAATAAGCCTCCTCATCACAGCAGGTCTAGAGAGAGGCCAACTGTACTCGTTGGGGACGGGCCCGTTGACATTGCTCTCAAAGAAGGAGAACATGGGGAACCAGATGCGAGCTCGTCGACTCTGCTGGTAGGCCCGGGTGTTGGCTAGAGTGTGGTAGTACAAGAAGAGTCTGGTAGTGATGTAGAACGCTATGAAGACGTCAATCGAGTAGTGTTCATGTGCAGCCAAAATGAAGAAGATGCCGAAGAGATTCAAGACCCAGGACAACGTGTGAATGAAGTTCCAGCTTCGTGGGGTGTCTGTTTGTGAATTAAGAAGAAAGAACAGTTGAAGATACATTGAACAAATTAGCTTTTTTCTGTTGTCGTTTGGAGTTTTTACTACACCATCCAGAAATCTATCATATCCTTAGGTGACTATTTCTGTCCAGGTCAGACTGAGGAAGGCTATTTTTTTAATTGTTATTCTATTTCAGTTGTAATGCCGAAGAAGGACAGTGGATGGCAACAAAGGGACAATGTTCCCAAATATGGCTACATTTTTTTCTTCCTCTACATGAGTCTTCCTCATGATTTAGTACTTCAACCTTCTGATGTCACAGCTTTTAATAACTGCTCATAATTTATCATAATGTTCATGAATGCATCCGGACAGACTTAAAAGCTACTCACATGGGGCGCCTGGATAGCTCACCTGGTAGAGCGTGCACCCCATGTACAAAGGCTCAGTCCTTTGCTGCATGTCATTCCCCCTCTCTCTCCCCTTTCACATCTTCAGCGGTCCTGTATATGATAAAGGCCTAAAATGCCCCAAAAATAACCCTAAAAATAAAGAAAAAAAGCTACTCACACTCTGTGACAAAGAAGTTGAGCAAGGTAATGACCACTGTGTGGCCGCTGAACATGTAGTCACCACATGTATGCACTCCTGTCAGTGTCATCCCAAAACCGCTCCAGATGGCCACAGCTCGCTGCAGTTTGGCCCACATGTCACCATACATCTAGAGGGGGAGAATAAGTACTGTGATCTTTTAAAGAGGCAGAGATGTAGCGTTTAAGACACACGGAAAACAAGTTATGTGTTACCTTTCCTGAGCATTGCAGGTGCTGTCCTGGCACAGACAGGGAGGTGACAAACATGGTGATACAGCGCAGCATGAACACCGTCCCCATGAGGCTGCACATGCGCCGCAAAAGGATAGACCTACAAGTCGCGAGACAAAGTTAACGTCCATTGCATTGGTTTAAAGGGACACACTGTAGGTATCCGACAGCCCAATCCCTGCGGTGACAACATTGTACTCTACTGTACCTGTGTTTATGAAGCAGCAGAACCAGAACCCAGATATTACAGAGGATCACTCCACATGCTTCTGCCATGGCAAAGGCCCATGGTATTCTAGGCACACTGTTGAACAGAGAGAAAAAAAGAGAGATTAATGCTGAAATGACTAGTCACTTATCAATAAAAAAACTCCAAACATTCTCTGGTCCAATTTCTTAAAAGTGAGGATTTTCTGCTTTTATCTGTTGTGTATCCTTGTATGTTGAATATATTTGGGTTTTGGACAGTTGGTTGAACAAAACAAGCAATTTGATGGGGTTTTCTATTTTATAAAGTAAACCATCCAAAATTGAGACATTAATCAACAATGAAGTCATAAGATAAATCTTGAATTAACTCCTTAGACTCTGTCCTAAAAAGACCCTTGTAACATATTTTGGGTTAAAATACTACAGTTAAGGCTTACATATTTCAAACAGCTTCTAATTTCTATGTTTAAAGTTAGATTAGATAACAAAATATGGACTGTAATATCACTAAATTAACAGAAAAGCTGCAACTTGCTTCTTTATGTTTTATCGTGTCAAAAAAACAAAAACACAAATCAGCTCTCCCAATAAACACGACAAGACATTCCATGAAAAGCTCAAAGCTGGTCATAAGCAACGGGTCACACTACAAAGTAGGTCACTTTAAAAACCACTGAAAGGTCTCTTTGAACCAAAAACCCATCAGGAATATGTGAGGACAATAATAGAAGCATGCTACAAGGAAGTAGGGCAATTATAATGTCCACCATCTGTTGCAGTCTAACAAATAATCTGTGATAAATATACACAGGGTTCAAAATTTACTTTTTCATCCACCAGCCAAATGGCTAGTAGTTGTTCTAATTTTACCAGCCACTCAATAGATTATATTTTACCAGCATTTGGCTGTTAGATGGTGCTGATTTCATATTTATTATACATATTTTATTTTGATATATATACTATGTATGTAGGTTGTAAATTGTATTCTACACTTGTATATACATGTACATTCTATTCATTCCTCTAAGTATTTTTTTCAGTAGGTGTTCTGGTATTTTTTCTTTTCCTGGTATCACTTTTGTGATCTTATTTTATCTATTTTTTTTTTTAATCTTATTTATTATTTCTAGTATATTTCTTGTATTTTCTGTCTGTGTGTGAGTGAGTGTGTCCTTGCCCCTTGCTGCTGTAACACAGTAATTTCAGTTTGGGATTAATAAAGTCCATCTATCGGTCTATCTATATATCGATTTTGAATGTATGGCATTTCAAAGTTGCCAAATGTTTTTGTTGTTTTTTGATGGCTGACCATTGCCCCAGGTCAGAAAAAATAAGGCTTAAAGAGTGTCTTAGTTGTCACACACCCACCTGTCTAGGAATATATCTGGCAGCGGAGGGTATGTGCGCATGTCAGGCACCCTCTCATGCACTATGACCATGACGAAGGATGTGAAGCCAAACACAAATACCACATAGATGGTGCTTAGCACGGTCTTCCAGTACTCTGGATCCAGGCGCCTCGTCTGCAGCTTGTACTTCCCATTAGTGTACTGGTGATACTCCTCTCCCACTGGTGCGGTGTCAGTGCTGTCACAGTCTCTGCCTGACTCTCCATTACACAGCCAGTCCAAACTGCCTCCGGTTCCTGTGGGAGAGCCATCAAAGGGAAGACCCAGCTCCTCCAACACATCAATGTTCTGTTTCTGTAGTTTGCGGATGGACACCATCAGCCGCTTGATGTCCCCCAGCACCTTGAGCTCCAGAGGTGGTGAGCGGAGGTCATACTCGCTGAGGGCGAGCAGGCTGGTGCCATCCAGTCGGTGCTTGTTGCATAGCAAGTCCACATAGTCACAGAAGCCCTCTTCCCTCAGCCACTTGGCAACATGCTTGGGCGTCCAGCGACGGACACTCAGTTGGGTCATTGCCTTTTCCTCACTCTGAAGGCTGGAGAAAAGAACATCGACATTTCAACTCAAACAACTGAGCTCTCCATTACGGTCAATATCAGTTCCTTATAGACTTCCTTACCAATAAACAAAGGAATCTTAATGAGTAAGCACTATTAGGCACCATTTACTTTCACTGCATCAGCAATACTAAAATACAAACCAAGCAACACTGCCACATAGACAGCAATGCCTGAGCTACAAAGGCAAGCTGAACATTCACAATTTGAGCAATATGAGGCAATCAGTGCCAAGAATGTGCTAAGATAAGTTTGCACACACCCTAAAAATGTAGGTGAAGGAGCAGACATGTTGACTTTTGCAGTAGTTATAGATAAGGACTTGTGGGCTATTATCCCCAATCTTATTATAGCCGACACTATCCTACACACTAAAAGGAATAATCCTCGTTTAAGATTAACTTCAGTGTCCCTGGAAACAAACCCTGTCTCTAAAGTCTTTACCAAGGATTACCAAGATATCCATACAATGTTAGCATCTCTACCTGCTGAGTGATTACATGATATGATGGTACAGTGGCTTGTATGGTTTAGAGAACAGCTATAACTCAGTAACTTTGTCAAGTAAAAACCATCCACTTCATCTGCATTAACCCACATCACTGGCAGTGGCTATCAATAAGGTGGGGCCAGGAGCTAATTCTACGAACAGAACTATCAACATCTTGTAACGTTAACGTTAAGATAACTAGCCGACCACATGGTTGACGTTGATTTAACCACAAGCATGCCTTGGGTAGACATGAAACCAAGCGAAAGCCTCCTCTGTTTTATCACAGCAACTCTCCCCGGCATGCTAACGTTAATTCAAGTCTAGCTAACTAACGTTAGCTAGCAAGCTATGAGCTATCGTGATCAATGCGTGTACCTTAACGCTCACTCACCCGGACTGAGATGTGACAGAAGACGATACGGAAACGTATTTATTTAGCTAGCTAGCTAAATGGCATCTTACAAGAATCTGGAGAAATCGTATTTGCTTATGTTGCAATAACACGGGCTTGTTGGAAATCATTTCGCCCTGGCTTCGTTAGCACTGTTGACAACACAAGGCGGTAATGTCCAGAGTAGCTGCGCACGTAAAATCGGACACACGGGGCTCCAGCTGAGCAACAGTGACACCTACTGGTGAAAAGAGTCCACTGCAGAGTCTTTAATTCTGCATTCTTGAAATTATCATGATCAAAGAAATTACGTCTTTGTGAAATAAAAGAAAGGCCACAAAATACCACAACATGTATATATAAAAGATTTAGAGGCGTGAGCTTGGACAAAATTTTGATTATGGGTCACTGATTTAATTTTAGACCAAGGACACCTGTCCTTGTCAATACCAACATGGTTATAGTAAAGCCTCAACAGAAGTTGAAAAATAAATGTTGGAGGAAAAAGTCATACAAATGGGTAGTTTCAGAGTTATGTAAGCAACTACAAAGATCCATCCAGTCATCTATGAACAATCTACCGGAAAGTAAAGCAGTTTCTCCTGCCACTCCATCTGTCAAAGACTTGGTGAAGGTTTTGTATGGAGGAAAAAGATTTGGTAATCATGTGAATGAAGTTTGGCCTAACCTATTCATCGGGGACATGTAAGTATTTGACATTGCTCTTGACAGCTTATAAAATAAAAGGATATTTAGATTGTTTCCTTCTAATGTGTTTCTGGTTACAATTCCTGTTTCCTTTGTCAACAGGTCAGTGGCCAATGATCGCTACAGTCTGTGGAAGCTGGGAATCACTCATGTTCTGAATGTAGCTCATGGGAGCATGCACTGTCAGGGGAGTCATAACTTCTATGGCTCCACTGTGGATTATTATGGAGTGCCTGCAGATGACTCACCGTACTTTGACCTCTCTCGCTACTTCTTTCCCTCTGCTGAGTATATTCAGAGTGCACTTGACATGGCTGGTGGTAAATACCCATCGTGTTGCTTTATTGTCACTCAGTTTATTTTTTATCTCAGGTCTCAATGCAAGTCACTCATCATATCCGGAATAAAATCCCAGTATCACCTCATGCTTTAGGTTAATTATAATCTTTTTCTCCTTCTTCACCAGCTCGGGTTTTAGTCCACTGTGCAGTTGGAGTGAGCAGGTCTGCCTCCCTCGTCCTAGCCTACCTAATGATCCACCAGCATTACACCCTGCTAGAGGCTATCAATAAGGTCAAAGAGCACAGATGGATTTTCCCAAACAAAGGGTTTCTCAAACAGCTTCGTGCTTTGGATATGAAACTACGCAAGACATCATGAGTAATCCTCTGCACCTCAAAAATTGATTTTTTTTTTAAATTACTGAACCTCAAAAGCCCATTTCCCTCAAGATGAATGAAGAATTCATCGTCTGCCAGTGGAGGGAGTTAATGTACTTTTGACTGTAATCAGTTTGTTTCAAGAATGGTATTGAATCTATTGACCCGGGTGCTGTGTTTAATGTGACTCATGCTGCCTGTTCACAGGATATTGACCCTTATATTAGTAGGAAATCATTACACCTTACCCTTAGAATCCATTTTAAGACTCAGAATCCAGAATTTGTTTTATGTTGAAGGAAATGTACATCCACTGTGATGTGTTGTGTATTCACTTTAAAACAACATGAACACTAGATAGATGGTTAGAACACTGGATAATTTAGTTGTAAGCAGAGTTAAGTAGATTTTAAATGTTGAAATTTTTTTATTCTTAATTCTCAGAAAAAAAATCCTTATTTTGTTGCCTTCTCTAAACTTTCTTAGATGTGTTGAGTTGCACTAGGGTAGAATTTGTACTCATGACCTCAATATTTATAAAATCACTGCCATGGCCCCACCATCAGCTTCTTAAAACCATGTAAAACCCCTTATCAGTGTATGCGTGTTCAGTGGTCTTATGTTGTGCACAATTTTTATTGTCAAGGATTTAACAGCCAAGACAATCTCAGCTGCTTTTCGCACTGTTCACATGCTGAGCAACATTTACAATAACTGCAGATGTTCCTGCAAATGTCTTTTGTTTTCCTGCATTTTACAGTGTCAGTAGTGTAGTGTAGTGTCAGTATTGTCCTCTTAATTTCTGTCTTGTGGTTCCAGTGGTAGACTGGATTTTGGACAATTTTATGTAATGGAATCAAATGCTGGAAACATTTTACAGTTTCTAAGAACATACAGTAGGTCTTTGAAACCTGACAATCTGCCTTGGCAGGAAGTTGACTATATAACATGAGAGAGTTTAGATTCCAATGGTCTCTTCTTACATCTTGTAAATCAGATGGAGAGAAAGTGTGGAAATTATTGAATATTTCTAATAAATGCTTGGATAACAGCTTGTCTAATACACTGTGTATGCACAGTATCAACTGAGCTCCTTCACACACAGGAACACACACAATTAAACTTGCATCTCACCAGAATCACATTTTTATGTACGTACTGTATCAGGTGGGATTTGGTCCAACCACACAAACCACTGTAGATACATCAATAAGCAGATGCAGCAATCAATCAATAAATGTCTCCAGGTCAAAATGACTGTAGACATTTATTGACTTTTTGTATACAACAGCAGTAGTTTTTTTTTTACAAAACATCATTGCACCACATTTTACATACATGTTCATGACCCTGAATGAAGAGAGGTCCATACATTTCAAGGCTTAAAAGAGAGGTTAATTATGTTTTTCTTGTATTTAAAAGCTGGAATAGGTGAAATTGACCTGCCACATAATAGGAGGGTTAAAAGAGACACTCGAAGCCAGCGGCAAAGCTTAATTTTTTCCCTCTTGAGCTGATTTGCTTTCACACAATATTTATTTCAGAGCAGTAAACTAGCTGCATTAAGCTGTTTCAATATTTCTGGTCCATAAATGCTGCATTAAAGTGGACTTTCTGTCATCCAGTATAAGCAATGCACTTAAACATTTTGTCCATAATTGCATCCAATTATCACTGCATTATGAAATTATTCTTTGTTTGAGGCTTATTAAATTAGAGTCCCACAGCAGTGTGAAAAGCAGAGCTCGGGCTGCTCTGTTTGTTGTTCTGCCCTCTGCACGAGTAAGACTACACGCTAGGTTAAGCACTAAATTGGGTAACTGTTCAGTGACCGCAGATAAACACCTGTTCGTACAGATCATCCTGAGCCAGAGTGGACGGGAACTGCTTTGATACAGCAAACATTTGGACCAGCAATCGATCCAAGACGGGGGTTTTAGGACCTAAAATGTCAGACTTGAAAGGCAAGAGAAAAGAATATCTAAGTGTGAAGGATCTGCAGAAGGTTTTGGACTCGTGCAAACTACATCTCAGTCAAGTTGATGAGGTCTGGCCAAACATATACATAGGGAATGTGTAAGTATACATTTCATTTCAGACTTAAGGAGTTTGCCTCACAAGGAAATGTGAAACCTGTTACTTGTAAATTAATTAAACTGTTGTTGTCATCTTTTATATAACTCCTGCACATGATTGTGTTTTTATGGTACAAAAACATTGTGCTGTAATGCTTAGTGTTCACAGAAGTCTTGAACCTCTTTCTGTCTCTTTGTCTTGCTAGGGCAGTAGCCCAAAACAAGACCGCTTTGCAGAAATTAGGTATAACTCATGTATTAAACGCTGCTCACTCCAAGCGAGGCAGCATAGGAAACCAAAGCTTTTATGGCAACGGCTTTGTGTATTGTGGCATTCCAGCAGATGACTCAACACACTTTGATCTGGATGTTTACTTCCAGCCTGCAGCTGATTTCATTCATAAAGCTCTGAAGGCACCTGATGGTAAGACTCTTCTTTTTCACATTAATTGTCTTATGCATGCATAGTGACTAATTGCTGTAAAAAATATCAATTATTTTTTTTTTTATTCCTGCACATCACATCTTTTATTTCACTCCATAAATCCTTAATAAACCAATCCACTCAAATTCTCCCATCATACCGTCCTTTCAATGTCACTTGTTACCACAATGTAACACACTTGTAATGGTATGTAAGAGTATTTTCAGCCAGAAGTAGTAATAAGGGTCTTACCTTGCAGAATTTAAGTCTATAATGTGACAATGGCTCCTTTCAAAGAAGCTTTCAAGCGGAGGACGAGTTGGATTAAAGAGACAGTCGGGCCCAGCTTGCAAAGGGACCTTAAATGAACAAAGGCAATGAATTGTAGGCACTATTTTTAGCTCACAGCAGAAAAAAAGAAAGGCCAAAGTGTGAGACGGGTAGTCATGTATGATATTAATAAGACAGAGGCCTCTCACTAATCCTTCCTTCACACCACCCCTCTCTCTCCCTCATCTTGTCTGTTCTTCAGGGAAGGTTCTGGTGCACTGCATCATGGGAATGAGCCGGTCATCGACCTTGGTGTTAGCGTACCTCATGATCTACCATCACCTCACGCTCAAACGGGCTTTGCAGAAATTGATCGAGAAGAGAGCCATCTACCCCAACAGGAATTTCCTGGCTTTGTTGTTGGATCTGGATCTTCAGCTAACAAGAAAAAAGAAAACATGTCACATACTGTAATCAAGAGAAGTTTACACTTTTTTAGCCACACAGCAGCGTTATGTCTAGGGATGGTGATGCCGGTCGGTCTGTTGGTCCAGACTGAAATATTTCTAATAGATTGTCATGAAATTTAGTTCAACTAATGAAATGAGATTAACAGTAGGTTAATCTATCATGTTGGCATGTTAAACGTAAAAATAAAAAGAATGGGAAAGCTGCACACATTTAACTACACATAATAACTCAGCCCTCAGTTTTTAATTAGCATGTTGAATGTTGACATAACATTAATATAGGCCTACTAAATGTTATCGTAAGGAGAAAATCTGCACACTCATAACTTTTCTTTTTTTAAACTCAGAATCAATGTTTCAGAACGTAATGCCGTCTTCTAAATATTAGAAAGTTACGCTGAGTTAAACATTAGCAGGTTAACATGCTAACATACTAAGCATTACATACAAAATATTAGCAATTTAAAAAGCTAATGTTGGCATGCTGACATGGTATTGTAAATATTAGATGCCAACAACATGTAAGCTAGTTGTTAATATGCATTAAAACATGATGACAGTATGTTAACACGCTAACATGTCAGCATTCAGCTCAGGAAACAGCTGAGTACACAAAGTACACTTCAAACTGGAAAGAAGTCTCGGAAAATTTGACAACGCAGAAATGTAGCGGTAACATAACCTGGCCAGGGCCGTATACGGCTCTGACATGGCCTGTTCTCTGGCGCCACCCTGAGGCCAAGCTTTACATTGCTTGCATCACCAGTGGTAAAGGAGTTGTAAAGTTGTCTCTCAATTAGAATAAAATGTAGGTGTCTGGTTTATAACAAGCTACATAACTTTCTCATGGACCTGCTACCATGGTTAAGGACTTTATTGTTCTTTTGTTTTTTATGTTTTTAGAGGCAGTGATGTTAAAAACAAATAATGTCTTAACAAAAAGACAGTTTGGAAACTTGATGCAACGCAAAGTGAAAACAGAGACAAGACTGAACAATGAATGCTAATGATTTGATGGAGCTTTTATGACTATTTATTTATTTATGTCTTTCAGTTACCTCTCATTCTTGTAAGATTTAATTTTCTTCAGCACCTCACTTTATTTACAGCCGAATGGACCAAATTTCTTACGTAAAAAATGTGTTTACAAAGCATCAGTTTTTTTGTAAACTCTGTAGACGACTCAGAAAAGATTCATGTTTCTGCAATTCAACATTCAAACTAAAAATGGGAATCAATCTACAGCACCCGTCTCTTTAACAAGACCAACTCATCAGTGTTCACAGAATGAAATTCCTTTGGTGTATTTGTCAAGCTAGTTGAGCTGATCATCACTGTACATCAAAAGGTTTCAGATCTTTTGATTGTCCAAAAAGGTTCACACATGCATCTACTATATAGTAGTTTGACAGCAATGGTTCCTATTTGTTATAATTCATTATCGCTCAACCTCATTGTATCACACATGTAGTACAAACTGAATTATATATTGCATATTTGTATTGTTGGAGTCAGATGTTCAATTTCAAATGGTTTCGTTTATGGATATTTTATTTAGATACACGAAAAATAATATTAAATTTGGACGTTTTGCAAAGAAACATGATAAAAATATATCTATTGTATAAGATACGTATTTTTTGTACTTATGTTCATCTTTCTTGTGTAATTCTTTTTGACATGCTACTTTTATGCTTTAGCCAAGACTATGTCCACATCACAGTTTTAACTGTAAACCTTATATCAGTTTTTCTGTTTTATTTACTTTATATGCGGATCATTTATAAATGATCCAAATATATAGTAAAAGAGATCAGAAACTCCTGATGTGACCAAATGCCCAGGTGTAAATTTTAACACACATCACTGTAGAGAAGAATCTCAGTAGCGACTGTGTCAGATTTAAGCTTAGCAGCACTGATCTAATTCTGTTGCTATTGAAAAAGCTGTGTCCTATCCTCCCTCGTCTGCTGGTAGCTCGGGTAACCTTAAAGGAATGCAGAAGATGATGCCAGAATTATTTTGGGCTGAGATTCAGATGTTAAAATAGCAAAAAAGGTTGCAGGGTAGATTACCAAGGAGAACGCAGACAGTTGTGCTGTCGACCCACATGTAGCTCTTTTACAGAGAGACCTTGAAAAGCAACGTTTCCAGCCAAGGCAAGTGTCTGCTAACAATATGTTGTTACGGATTTGTTGCAGATAGAAGTCCATGTTGGAAAATATTGATTAGACTTTACAGTGTATGGATTTAAAGTACTTATACCTTTGTTTGAAGGGTAAACATGTTTATACTGTAAAGCACTTTTAATAAATTAGGATGTACTGTGACAATACTGCATTGCCTTATGGTTTTACCACACTTTCTTCTTTTATTCATTTGCTCACAAATCTAAGGCTAAAGAGGGAAGTGTAATTCATTAAACCACCAAGAAGAAGCCTGGAGGAGAAAAAAAAAAAGGCATTTTTATTTGCCCTCCATATTAACCGTGGGCACTTTCCCATACATAGTGTCTTTAATTACACAGAAGTAGAGCAGGAAGGACAGGTTAGCCTAAGGGGGGAGGCTATGAAAGCAGCGCTGCAGCTCAACATGTGCACCAGGGAAATCAGTTCTCTACCCCGACTGTGGGAGGAAGGGAAGGGTTGTACTTATAGATCAATGAGGAGAAAGAAGAGCTTCCAGGTATACCGGGCACATGTTGTACTTGTGCAAAGACACAATTTTACTCTGCCTTCAAGACTCACACACGCACTCATATGCATGGAGTATATGCTGGGTCAGATGCAGCTTTTCTTGCATACAACGACACACATTCATGCCCATGCAGACAGAGCCATCATGATGTTTGAGTGCACCTCCTATGTCCTGGCAGCTTAACAAAAGGTCAGTAAAACAGACTTGTTTGTTGAACAACTTATCCCTGTGGACACGACAATAAGTCTCCAAACCCTGAGTGCCACATTATGTCTCCACACACAAGCAGAATGCAAATAAGAAGCTTTTAGGAGTTGTTGGCAGGTGGTCCCAAACGCAGCACACAGACCAGGAAGCAAATCAAATATTACAGGTTAATTGCAGGAGTTACTGTAGCAGGAGATGACAGGTCAAGGTAAGTGAATGGCTGGAGAACGGCAAGGGGAAGCAGAGGGAATGAGTTGGCAGGCGAGCAAACAGGATTCCTGGAGGACAGTGAACAAACAAGCATTAGACGAGGTAACAAATGCCTAATTTCGAAAATGAAAATGGCAGGTTTGTACAGGATGTCGCGTGTTGCGTTCGTGACAGTTCTCTCTGACCAATCAGCGGTCTGCAGTGCTTCAACTCCACCTTGTAGTATTGGCTCAGCTCGCTTGGAACCTCGAAAGGAAGTGGTACCAAAAGTACCAGGTACTATCCACAACTTTTGCTAATTAACCAAAACGGAGCAAGTCGAGTTGAGTAGAGCCATGCCCTGCCACGCAGCGGAAATTCGAGTAGAATCTACTAGGCGTCTGAGCGTAGCTACCAGAGTGGAATAACAATCTGCCGATGAGTGGAAGGAAAGCCAGGGTTGATTTGGGTTGATGAGCCGATTGTAGCCAGGTGTGTGGTGAGCAGAGAGCCATTAGAGGAGATAAGCTGATTGGTTAACGGCAGGACAGGAACGAGACTCGCACACAGAAGCCGTGACAGAAGCTGAGCTGCCAACAATTTCCTTACTATAACAATGCATACACATTGTTTGTACGTCCTCAGCCTCACACAACTGCCTAAATGGATGCTAATGTATACAGTATGCATAGTATAAGTCTCACAAGCCTAGTGTGTCAACTGTAAATGCACAGGTTGGAGCTGCCTGCAGAAAATTAAAAGCTGTTTTCTGTATCTCTGGAGATAAATAAACCTACGTAAGTGCTACTGAACTAAAATAATGAGAGCATCATAAGGTCATCTTACAATTATGCGTTCTTGTGGTCCTTTGCTGCGTGAAGTGCTTTTATTGGCATAATTATAGTCTATATTTAAAAAGGCGATAGGCCTGTATACCTAATGTTCTAATTAACCATCCTCACTGTAATCCCACATTTTATTTCTCTTTCAGTGTTGCCTCTCTATTGTATATAGCCTATTAGAAGTCAGCATCCAAATGAGTATCAAATGATGTCTCAAACTGTATCCACATTTCCTTTCTTAAACTGTAGATGAGTGAGGTAAAGAAAAACATTTCTGATGCTTTTGATGCTATCAGCTTCTCGGTGTGGTCCCAATTCCATAGTAATGACCAGTTCTGTTGGTTCAACAACCCCGCTGATTATTAAAGCAACACTAAATAACTTTTCCCGCTTCGGTCCCCCTACAGGTTGGAAGCGGAATTGTCCATTACATTACATTGTCCAGTTCATTCAAACTACAGATCCACTACCCGATCTGGCAAACTTGCATAATGTAATGTAATGAACAATTCCGCTTCCAACCTGAAGGGGGAACGAAGCAGGACAAGTTCTTTAGTGTTGCTTTAAAGTCCCAGTTAAACTCTGTTAGAATATCATATGTGGTACTTTATGCGACAGGTTGTAAAAGCAGAAGTGGAGCATCCAGACATGCCCAGAGGCCTCAGCTGCTTGGCGAGCCCTGAGGGGGCAGACAGCAGGTATGAGACCCCCCCGGCTTCAGAGCTTCAGAGGCTAATGTGGACAAAGAAAGGGACCAGCAGCCATCTGGATATGGTTCAGCCCAGGATCTACATTGGAGACATGTGAGACCAGGCATACTAATAAAGGATATACAAAGTGTCACCAATGTAAGGGTTACAAAACTATTAATAGTAAAAGCAGCACCAATATTTTATATTAACAAATATACTTGTACATAAAATGTGTTTTTAGTGATGAACTCACATAGAATTGCCACCTGACTCATTTCAGGGTCTGTTTGTGTATCTCACTACTTGTTAGCTAACAAGTACGCCATATCGACTTAAAGGTGCTTTAAGAATGTCATGAATACGCATTGTGGAAGTAGCCTACGAAGTAGCCTACGCACTAATGCTGCTGCAGTGATGGCTCAACCAGCTCCTTCTTGTCAGTTATTGGCTGGAACACTGTTTGTTATGGTTCATGGTGCAGGTTGGCGCAGTTTGTTTTTGTTGCCGTTTGTGGAGTCTGAGCTGTCTTCAGAGACCGCGTTTTTTTACAGTGTGTTCAGGGGACAGGCAGCTAGCGGACAGTGAGGAGATGTTTGCTGTATGTGACGAAAAATGTAAAAAATGCGTCACATCACTTAGAGCACCTTTAAGGTTATATGTCAGTGTTCACAGTTTGTTTCTGCTGGCCCCTAGTGGGTAAAAAAGTCATTTCAGGTTCTATAAAAAAACAAAAAAACATCTCATTCTTCATTAAGAAGTTAGTAGCTAAACAGTACTTTTGGGTTGCCAGCTTTTGAACCCATTTATTAATTTTATGTTAGACAAATATGCTAAACATTAGCATGTTAACGTGCTAACTGTTTGCAACATTAACATGCTAACATAAACCTTAGCCATACGCTAAACATTAGCACATTATTAAACTTCTACTTTTACACAAATTAGCTAAAGATGGAGCATTAACACATGAACATTCTAACTAGCCAACATGCCAAATATATTGCACAGGTTTAGACATCCGTCTCTGGGATTTCTGTTACCACAGAAATATGATTGTTGGTGTTTAAAGTACAGAAACATTAATAAAAATAAGATAGCAAATAATTATTTTTCAAGAAACATTATCTCCATTGCCCCAGATAATCCACAGACCTGGCTGCCAGTTTTTAACTATTTCTTTGGGGGAAAGTTTTTTCAATTCACTATTTATTTATTTATGTATTTATTCTTTTATTGTTATTGTTATTTGGGTGAACAGAGCAAGCTACTATGTTACACCAACCAAAAGGTTTCATAACTTAGATGCGGGTCCACAACTTGGCAACACAAACAGTTTATTAATAATATATAAAGCATTAGTAAATGTTTTATTTATCATGAATATGACACATTTAAAATCATTTATAAGCATTTTTTATTGCACAATGGTCATATGTATGCTTGGAAATGATGAACCCTTCTTTCACTTCTCTGCCCTGAGAGATAACTATGCTTTTTTCCCCTTTAGGTATGCAGCCAAAGACAAGAGGACACTCCAGGCTCACCACATCACCCATGTACTTAACGCTGCTGATGGGAAGTTCAACGTGAACACGGGCCCCAGCTACTACCGTGACACCAAAATCACTTATCATGGAGTGGAAGCTTTTGACATGCCAACCTTTAACTTGAGTCCCTTCTTTTACCCAGCAGCCAATTTTATCAAGAACGCTTTGAGCTCGCCCACAGGTGAGGAGCTTTCACCGGGCTCAAGGCATTTCTTAACATTTTCACACATTAACTTGTGGGAGACAAATTTTTTTCTGCAAGCCAAAGTACAGAAATGTGTCAGTCAATTCCCATTACAGCAGCCCCCAGTTGTATCAGTCATTAAAATGCAAATCAAACACTAAACATAATATCAAGCTAATATCTTTCCCCCACGGTAATCTTCTCATAAACTCAGACCTTGGCCAGGAAAATTGTTTTTAAATGGATTGCCCTGGTAATTTGTAAGCAACACTTTTATTGGACATGGAAATTACACAATTATGTTTGTGGCCTGTGTCTGCCTGGCCTTTTATGCAAAGTAAAGTCAGTATCTGACATGACAGTAATAAGATGAGGCCTCCTTATTCACATGCTGGCTGATCTGGGGCTCCAGTGTGTGGCGGGGCCTACAGTAATCCCCAGCAGAAATACACAGAAGCCAAGACAGTTCAATTACGCGTTGCCCCTAAAACAAAAAAAAAAAAAAAAAAAAAAGCACCCAAATCCTCAAGCGGAAAAAAAAAAAGGGTTTTTTTTTTTATTTTTTTTTTTTGTTATTTTGTTGTTTTTTTTTTTGTGGTTGTTTGTTTTTTTTTTTTTTGGGGGGTTTTTTTATAGAGAAAAAAAAAAAAAAGGCGGCTAGAATAAAGTCATTGCATGGTTGTAATTATGGACATGGAGCTTGTAGAGGATGGCTGAGCTCTAGACTGAGCAGGAAGTGATGTTGAGTTTTGTTTCCGCTGATTGGCAGGTAAAGTGTTTGTCCACTGTGCGATGGGTCTCAGCCGCTCGTCCACCTTGGTTCTGGCCTACTTGATGATCTACGAGAACATGACACTGGTGGACGCCATCAAAGCTGTAAGCGCCAACAGGAACATCTCACCTAACAATGGTTTCCTGGAGCAGCTCAGAGAGCTGGACATGAAGCTGCACTGCCAGGGATCATCCAGGAGCTGGAGTGCCAACGGGCAGACTTGAGATAAAATCCATCAGTCGATAAATTTGGATTATACTGTTGAGTTTGTAGTAGATATTCCAGCGAAGATATGAATGTAAAAACATGCTCTTATTGCCTTTTCTTTGTAGACAAATTTAATTTTTTTTGTGAAGAAATGAAAGTGACTTAAATCACGTTAAAGGCTTTTTATTGTAATAAACTACGATTTAAAGATCAAAACCAACAGTGACTACAGTGGCCGGGTTAGCTCAGTTGGTAGAGCAGGTGCACACGTACATAGAGGTTTATGCCTCGATGCAGAGGTCCAGGGTTCGAGTCTGACCTGTGACAATTTCCTGCATGTCTTCCCCCTCTTTCTCACCTAGCTGTCCTGTCCATTATTCTCCAAAGAGTCATGAAGTTACACTGGGTGACATATTAAAAGGAAGAGCAACTACTAAACTACTGTTAACTGCTGTTTCAAAAGAATGAATCTCAACATTGAACTCTTTGTCAACGAAAACATATTAGGAAATGTGCTCATTGGCTATTTTTTTTGCTGGGAGATAGTTGAGAAGATTGATACCACTTTCATTTCGGTATCTAAATATGCTAAGCTAGAGCCAGGAGAGCTTATTTAGCATAATGACTGGAAGCAGGGGAAGACAGCTATCATGGCCCCTCTTAATCTCACTAATTATTAGCATGTTATACTTAAATCAAAAATTTGTTTTAATCTGTACAGAAACATGAGAGTGGTGCCGTTCTTTTCATTAACTCTCAGAGAGAAAGCATAAAACATTCCCCCCCCCCCCAAAAAAAACAACAACAACTAAATTCTATAATTCTATGGCAAAATTGGCAAACAAAACAGCCACTAAAGGGAGCTTGAGTTGAGATTGTCAACAACCGCTGTAGTGGCTCTCAGCAGTGTAAACGGTAAACTGTTTGCCTGACTCTGAGCTTCTCTCCAGAAATGAAAAATGCAGTCCATCATAATGAGGAAATATGTCACCAAATAGTAGTTATAATAGTTTCCGGATGATAATATGAGGCAGTGGCTAAATAAATGAAAAGATAAATATAACACCAGCATTATCCTTTAAATTCTCTAAAATGAGGTACACGTTGATGTGGTGTGAACTGACGCGACGTGGCAACTTCCTCACCATGTTAAATCACTTACAATATTACAACTGTAAACACTGCTGTGGTTCTGTAGTTAAAGTTGTCACAACAAAAGCAACCTGGCTTCTGCCACAGTCATCTGAGGAATAAATAGTCTCTGGCATCTTCAGCTGTCTTGTTCCACCGGGGCTCAGCCTCTAAACAACACTGATACTCTGCTCCGATGGAAAGCAATCTGCAACAAAGAGGTTAGAGTTTACTGTGGTTCCTTTCCAAATGCCTACAGGAAGAAAAACTAGCACGACAGCGGAAATAACTTCTCAAATTTTTCATCCGGGAACATCAAGTAGCCTATTTGGGGAAATTATCGAACCGTTATCTAAGTGTTGAGCCGAATATAATGAGTGATAATTATACAACAACACTAAAGTGAAAGATGCAGACATGAGCCCAGAGGAGGAGCCAGAGTATCAGACACCACCCACCTGCGATCTGCTCAGCCTTCTGCTAAGGAACAGACACCCCACTGGAGCTGTCAACGAGGTTTGGCCCAACCTCTACATTGGAGACGTGTAAGTAACATTCTCACTTCAGGGCCCCTCTGCAATATGGTGATCTGATTGTGAAACTGTTGCTGCAAACAAATCCTGTATTTGGCCAACTCATGGAACAAATATAAAATCTGTACATTTGAGTCACCAGCGATGCGTTTGCAAACATACACTTACAGAGCTGGCCACAGGCGAGAAAAATCTCCAAAGGCTACATTCCTTGTCTCATCGCTTGTGTCGTTTACAGTACTACAGCTCAGCATAAAACCCTGTTAATGGATCTGGGAATAACACGTGGTGAATGCTGCAGATGGTCCCCAGCACATTGACACTGTGCCACGTTTCTACAAAGACACCAACATACAGTATCATGGAGTAGAAGCACCGGACTGTAAAGATTTTGACTTCAGCCCATCTTCACTGAGACGGCTGATTTTATTCATGGTGCCCTGAGTCAGAAAGGTACATTTCATCCATTTGAGCCACAGAAAAATATTGTGGTAAAAAAATGTGACCAGACACATTGTCTAATGTTACAACTAAATCTTAAAAATGATGACCCAAAAACGCAGAATTTGTTTGCAATATATATAAAATGCCAGAGGGACTAAATAAATATTAAACTGCTGCATGGCAACTTGTACAAGAAAGATGTCCCTCTCCAAAAAAAAAAAATCTAAAAATAAGTAAGTGTAAAGGTGTTAAAAAAAAGGGGGATCATGACCTACTGAGGTGTTTGGCGACTCCAGAGTTCATACATTTGCTCTTTATCTTCATCAAGGCATTCTCATCTAGGCTTTTTTATTTATTTTTTTACTTGGTTTTATGTGGACAAAGATCTGCTTTTTCATTGAAGAGAATCTATTTTTTGCATTTTGCACCAAAATCTATAAGAAAAACTATTTCAGAATCGTATGAATGAAGCAACCTGACACTTATGTGAGATTTGTTTCCACATTTTACGCCTGTACAGTCAGTTTGTTTTCATCCCAACTTTGTTATTTTGACAAAGTTGCAGTGCAGGCTGTTCGCAGGCACAGAAACATTCTTCCAAATGTTGGATTTCTGAATCAACTCTGTCACCTGGACTCTTCCTTGGCCCTGCAGAGGAAAACAACACAACATCAAGGAGTGGAGAAGTAGAGCATGGGAAGAGATTTTCTTTCAACAAGGAATTTTGTATCTGTTCAATACAACAACAACAACAAAAATCACATATTTTTTTACATTACAGCTAAACATTTTTAAAATATGACTGCTTTGTTTTGGATTTGTTTATGTATTTGGGTTTATGTATTTTTCTACCTTCTAGGCAGCAATTGGTTTCCAATAATTTACATACATGAAAATCAGTTGGCACCATTAGCACACTTTGTGTAATCCATCATATTGCAGTCACATTTTAATTGCATTATAATGCAATATTAGTGCAGGTTCAATACAGAGGTCTGCACTGTATTACATCATAACAATACCAAAAAAAAAAAGAGCCTGTTAAAGAGATCTCTACTTGGACTTGACTGGACTCGTCCAACTTGCAAATAAAAATGAGGACTTGAGACTTGACTTGGACTTTGCTGAAAGACCTGAGACTAGCTCTTGCCTCAAATTACTTAAGACACAACTTGAGACTTGACCAGAGACTTGCTGTGATAGAGCTTAGACTCTCAAATGATTTGTGACTTGACTAAGAATTGTCTCCAATGACTTGATACAGAAAAAAAGTCAAGTCTGTTGTGAACTGGTTTTCATATTGTACAGGACGTTTTGAAACCGATGGCTGTCTGCAGTGTCAGGAAAAATACATCAAATAAATCTAGAACTGTAAGGCATGCATTTAAAAACAGTCAGCACGAATGTAAAGTATACATGAATTGTAGTCAAGGAGCTGAAACATACAGAAACAATGGTATGGTCACATATACAGCACAATCAATATCACAGATGCCATTAAAACAAATGTAGCACAACTGCCAAAACCCTGCTGTTCTTGAACAACACAACAGTGTGTGCCTATAAATAAACAATGCTCCACTTATATATTCACATTTCTCAAAATACCGTGTCTTAACTGCTGCAATCCAGTATTGTACAGTTAAAACTGTGATGTCTAAAGAGGCTTGATACAAGATGATAAAAATATGCCAGCATGGTTCGGAGTGTGTATACAGATTCAGGTCAGACTTTGAAAAGAGATGAAACGCTAAAGCCATCTTAATAAGAGATGCTCTCCAGAGCACACTGGGAGAAAGAGAGAGAGAGATGCTGTCAAAATAAAAGGAATTGGATATCACAGGTTTAATGATTTCACTGTCAGAATGAATGATGGCAGAGTATGAAGATATGAGGGAAAAATAAAAGAGTCTGATGGTGTGAAAACTCTGTCTGACATGTTAGCAGCTTCATCCAGCCATTCTGCAATACAGTCATCATCACACTCTCACTTTGGGGGCTCGCATTTAGATCACTGAATGGACCATGCATATCATATAACAGGGAATCAAAGATATGTGCCATCCTGTGAAAAACCTCATCTGTCTAACAGTCTGACACATTTCAGTTCTCATTTGGCCCCAAGAGGCTCCAGAAAATGCACCTTTAACGGGTGTTGTGATGCAGCGCATAACACATTTTCTCCCAGCTTCTGAAGATATGCAGAAAGGCTAAAGGAAACTGACACAATTTCAAGAAGTCGCTCATACGGCTGAGCAAAAGCTTAGAGTGTCCTGTTCACTCCAGTGAATATGGGTATCCTTTGGCAAGTGCAAAGTTTGGTTAAGCACAGCTTGCTGCCAGCAGCGGAGATTAAAGTTGTGTGTTTAGAAGTGGATGGCAGGGACTGGTTGGGCGGAAGTTTTCCCCACAGGCACGGAACGTGGCAGCTAAGGTCATGGGCCCGCCACATCACAACCCTAAAAATATCCTCTGCACTTGATTCCCGTCACAGAGCGGTTATACAATCTGTGCCCTCACTTGAGCCTGCCAGAATTAAACCTTACCATTTTCTGCCTTTACGGACTGCTTCACAACAAGCTGCCAGAATGAGGAAAACAACATGTCCAAGCAGGAAAAAGAAGGACTTCAATCTCTTGGTGAGTGGTATTGGGAGATGCATGGGGAAAACAAAGCTGTATTTTTTCTTGATTGCAGAGGGAGAAAAATGGAAGGGAAAAAAAGCAAGTGTGGTATTTTTCCCCCCTTAAGCTAATAAATCATATGTGAAAGGAAGCCACAGCGAGAAAATGGCTTCTCACAAGTCAAAGACTGGCACCAAGATAAATGTTACAAAGGCAGCAGAGGAATTCAGTCCAGTGGATGAATATGTCACACCTGGGGGCTATGAGCTGGAGAAAATCCTAAACCATGGGAGTGTGGCTTACACTCATGTCAACGAGGTCTGGCCTAACGTCTTCATCGGGGATGAGTAAGTAAAAAAAGTATTAATATTCTAAACTGAATAACATAATGGAGGATTAAAACAATATTCACTCCGGCTTCTTGCAGGCAGACTGCAAAGGACAAGTATAATCTGAAGAAATTGGGGATTACGCACATCTTGAATGCAGCAGAGGGGACGTGGAACAACGTGGACACCGGAGCTGGTTACTACACTGATATGGACGTCGTCTACTATGGCGTGGTAGCAGAAGACGTCACAACATTTAACCTTAGCCAGTATTTCTTCTCTGCTGCCCGGTTTATAGAAGATACACTGAGCAACCCTCAGAGTAAGACAACAAATAGTTAAAGCCAGTAACTTTAGGAAATGTACGGTGGCCGGGAAGTGCAATGCAACATTACAAAGAATGAAACACTTTTACATTTTGGAAAACAAATTTACATTTTGGAAAACAAATACATTTTGGAAAACAAAAAAATTTGAAAACAAATTTACATTTGGAAACAAAATAACATTTTAGAAAACAAATTTAATTTTGAAAACAAAATAACATTTTAGAAAACAAATTAATTTTGAAAACAAATTAATTTGGAAACAAAAAAATTTAGAAAACAAATTTACATTTTGGAAAACAAAAAAATTTTAGAAAACAATTTAATTTGAAAAAAAAAACAAATTTACATTTTGAAACAATTAATTGGAAACAAAAAAATTTAAAACAAATACATTTTGAAACAAATAATTTAGAAAACAAATTAACAAGATGCAAAACACTTTACCAGTCCGAACAAATTTACAAATGACAGATTCTTCACGGAAAGGGAATGTACCACATACGAGTGATGAGGTGTTGTTGTGGCCGCAGTCAATTTGTGTTGTTGTGAGTGAGTATATGGCGTGAATGAAGTTTATGGTGACTTTACGTGTGGTGGTGTTTGGAGTTTTATATGACGCGGACCTGACGGAACACAGGAACGCGACAGCCGGCGGATCGAAGCTACAGCAGGGGGCAGCTGAGTCCGTTTGCAGCTGCAGGACCTGGAGCTCACTGCCCATTCCTGGGAGCCAAAACGACACCATACGGGAAGACGTATGTGGCTGGAGGGAAGGGAAGCCGGGAGAATCAGATCAGGACTGAACGGAGCGGACTGTCACAGCCTGCTGAAGTTTAAATCACAGGTTTCCTAAAGGGAGTCTGGCGACTCGGACTGTGGACGACAAACACGACTTAAAGTCTCGTTAAATAAATAAATACATGCAGAAATAAATGAATCATTAGTGGGGAGTGAGCCTGGACATTTCAGTCTGTTTAAACTTCACTTTGAAGCAGAACCTCTTAGTTCAGAAGGGTGAAGTTTCCGTTTGTACTCATATCTGTGAACTGATTATAATAAATATTCTTTGTATTAACACATTAATTAGTCTCTTTGTTTTTTGTTTAAAAAACTAGAACATCGCATGAGATTTTGACGATTTATAGTGATTTTATTTCCGTTAGACCTTTGCCTACATTGACGCTGATGCATTAAGGACGCCCATAGACAGTATATAAGGCAGTGCCCCTGTTCCAAGATGGCGGCTCTATTGGCGATTCGATCCATAACTGCCGTAGTCAAGGCGACATGTATACAAAACCTCATCACTCCGGTATGTGGTACATTCCCTTCCGTGAAGAATCTGTCATTTGTAAATTTGTTTGGGACTGGTAAAAGTGTTTTGCATCTTGTTAATTTGTTTTCAAAATGTAAATTTGTTTTAAAATGTTATTTTGTTTTCCAAAATGTAAATTTGTTTTCTAAAATGTAAATTTGTTTTCAAATTTATTTAAATTTCTAAAATTTATTTTGTTTTCCAAAATGTAAATTTGTTTTCTAAAATGTTATTTTTTTTCAAAATTAAATTTGTTTTCAAAATGTAAATTTGTTTCTAAAATTAAATTTGTTTTCTAAAATGTTATTTTGTTTTCCAAAATGTAAATTTGTTTTCTAAAATGTTATTTTGTTTTCCAAAATGTAAATTTGTTTTCCAAAATGTTATTTTGTTTTCCAAAATGTAAAAGTGTTTCATTCTTTGTAATGTTGCATTGCACTTCCCGGCCACCGTAGAAATGTGACTGTTAAACATTGGCCATCTGACCCCCCCATACCCGATGAAGATTGCAGTATACTAGCTAGCTACTAATGTTAACTTAATTGTTGGAGTTGACATGCCTCTCAAAAGAGTCTTGGTTTCCTGCACCAAATTAACATCTGGTGTAGCTCTTTCTTTGTTAATTAAAGTTAATCTTGAAAACCGCCTGGATAATACATTCCCAACAAACTCCTCACCAGCAGTAACGTTACTGGAGTCTTCCATCATGAACCAACCAACCAGGCTAACTCAGTGTTGCCAACTCCTCAGTAAGGAAAGTCGCTATTGGCTGTCCTAAAAGTCGCTAGAAGTCGCTAGATGACGTCATACGCTCATTTGCATACAGCTTAGTGGTTGTGTCAGCAAGGTAGATAGAAAAAAAATAGAAATCTTTAGCCAAATAATCACAAATTCAATACAGGAATTTATTTTACCTTATAATTATTACTTAGGTAGCCTATCTTTGAAGTGAAAAAAGAAAAAGAAAAAAAGAAATTCTAAAATGGGATGGAGAAAGATTGATAAATAATTCTCAAAAAAGGCTGGGTTGCCCAGGGCCAGGCCAGCTCAGCGGCGACTTTCTCCCGTCACGTCCCGCTGTCTCTCCTACCTACACCGGCACCCGCACGCGTCCCTTCTCCCCTTTCTACCTGCATGCGCGCACTGTGCTGCTGCACAATGTGCACATGAGGAGAGAGCCCAGAGGGGAGGGGCTGCTCCTCTGCTCCTCAGTCACAGAACAGAAGAGAGGTGAATGTTTTGGCGGCTACAGGGGAGAAATACCTTGCGTGCTCGCTGGACAATACTACTAACCCTAACCCAATACTGGCGACTTTTTCTACCTAAAGTCACCAGATTTGTCGCTAGTCGCTTTTGTGAAAAAAAGTCGCTAAGGGGGTCTGAAAAGTCGCTAAATCTAGCGACAAAGTCGCTAAGTTGGCAACTCTGGGCTAACTAGCTAGCTAGTTTATCGGCGGTGCTAGGCTACGATAACAAAGGAGCCCGCCCATTTAGAGTGAAGATATGATTGGTCCATTAAAACCATAGATTAAAACCCTCTGAAACATTTTCTCCAAAATTTCTCTTCAAAATTCTGATAGGTTCACACTTTATTTAACCCTTCACATTCCAACGATTGTCAAATTATAAATTGATCAAATAAAGATTACAACTGATGACTTTTTAAATAATGTTTTTGTTATCTTAGTTGAGTTGATAGCCCAACACTGGTTGAAGGTGCCCGGGCTTTGAGATATTCACCATTAAACTTAAGCCACCATCCTTGTATATTGGTATGAAAGGAATTTACAATATTGGAAATGTTTCTATTCTTTGAGGACCTGGATATCCTTAAACCAAAACGTTTCGCTTGGTTAGAAACCACTAGTGAAGAATATTTTTATGATTTGGGTTAACTTACCCTCTAAATTGACAACAAAATTAGAAAAAAAAATGTGTAACTATTCCCTGAATGTGTGATTCATGTATGTACAGATAAACTGCTGGTGCACTGTGTGATGGGAAGGAGTCGGTCTGCCACACTTTTCCTCGCTTACCTCATGATCTGTGAGAACATGACGGTGGTCGACGCCATTGAGCACGTGAAGAAACGCAGGAGGATCATCCCCAACTGGGGCTTCCTGAAACAGCTGAGAGAGCTGGACATGCAGCTCCTGGAGAAAAGGGAAGAGGGTACAGAGAAGAGCTGATTGTAGCACTCGTGGGGCAGGTTGAGGCTCAGATCGAACCTCAGGTCAATGGAGACGAGTTCAAGTCGGGTTTCAAGTAATTTCAACAGACAAGACACAAGTCACAAGTAATTTGAGACAAGTCCAAATCAAGTCAGTTCATTAAGGACAAGTCCAAGTCAAGTCTCAAGTATATCAGAGCAAATCCAAATCAAGTCAAAAGTAATTTGAGACAAGTCCAAGTTGAGTCTCAAGTCATTTGTGACAAGTTTTAGTCTACCAGTCTGAAATCTCATCAAGTCATGGCACAAGTCTAAATACCCAAATTGCAAGTCAAGATGCAAGATTTCAGGTCTCTCAATGCTGTCCATAAAAATAACAGCATTTGAACATTTTCCCTTTAAAGTTCAGTTTACCATGTTTTTTTCATATTAAGTTAGACCAATGTATTTTAATGCAGAGACCTAATGAGTATTTGTTTTTACTTTTCTTGAATATTACCAAATGTAAAATGTAAATGTTTGCTTTGAACTTTCATCTCATCAGGTTTTTAGAGGGTGATATCTCAGGTAAATAAAGTCTCAGAGCAGTCAAGTCCAAGTCAAGTTTCCTTTAGCACTTATTTTTATTTTAAAATACTTTTCTGCAGAGAAAACAGCTGCCTGGATTACCACTAATTCAAAAATGTTGTTTCTGTGACACGCTTCAGGCTAGTAAATATTTCAAATTAAAAGAGAACAATCAAGTACATGGTCATTATAATTTATTCTTATGCTAAAATGTACAGCATTTTAAGTGACTGACAAAAGGAGAAAAGTCATAAATACAAGAATGTCATTCTGTCTGATTTTTGTGCACATAGCCAGGTATTTTCCCCCTGTTCTTACCAGCAACTCTGTACAGGTACAAAGGCTACAAAAGAGCAATATAAACAAAAACACAAGTACAAGTTGCGTTTTACATGCAATCCATTAGCTTAGTTTGGTCTATTCACAGGCTCTATTCTTCTACACTTCGGTAAAATATAAATCCAACATTTTATAAAGATAGAAAACAAATCTACAGATGGAATGAAAAGGTAGCTTTAAAGGCATTATGTAAAATATCAACTTTGGACTAAATTTATATTTTCTTTATTGTTATTCATTGTTATAATCATTTAGTTATTTTTAAATTCTGCCACACTTCTGGACATTTTGAAATGTTTTAGAATTTTCAGGGTACAAACACTGAGATATGCTTTGTTATTTTGACAGAAATCAGTCTGCTTTATTAAACAGAAAGCTGCCTCAAGGAGATCTGTTACAAAAGACTTCAGAATTATACATACATAGCAATAAAACCTCTTAAACCGAACAGAAAACAGGACTAAGTTTACATTTTTTTACATTATTAGAATTAACAAAATATAGTTTCATCTTTCTCCCCGTGGAGGGAAACCTAATAAAAGGCCAGATATCTTTAAAATGGCTTGCTATTAAGCACAACACTTGTACAGTACTACTCAATGCACTGTCACTAACAGAGACTGAAGCATGCTAGTTGTCACTTTACAAAATAGGTACAATAATTTAAATATACAAAGGCATGAGTATAGTACAAACTAATTGTCAGCACTGTTAGACAGGTACACTGAACAGGTTCAAACAGCCACTAACTCCACTTGTAGCAGGCACATTAAATGGCTTCATTTGAGGCTGCTACACGACTGCAAGACCACTGATGAAATCTCTACCGCTGAGCTCTGAACGCCGAGCTCTGAACCCGCCTGCTCTAAAGACACATCAGAGACACAAACACTAATTAAATAGATTTTCATCGTAATGATGTAAGGCTTCCCATCTGGAGAAACAAAAATACTTTTTAACATTAGCTTCAAAGTTTACTCACTGAATTTTTGCATTCTTTCCAAGTGCTGCTGCTGGTTTTTAAGTATTAAACAATAACAAAAAGACACTCAAAAAAAAACGAAAACAAAAGGCCAGATCAGTGCATCTTTAAACAGCAAAATGCACGCGAGAAGGACCAGCTTAGTCCTGCGGAGAGTTACCGCCTGATGAAAGGCCCTTTCAGGGACTGCTTGGACATGCCTGTGTTCATGTAACCATGGTGACCAGCTGGAGTGTACACCATGTTGCCATGTGGTGGAGCCTGCATGGGCTGCTGGGGGTATGGCTGTGTTCCCATCATGCCCATCTGCATAGAGTACTGGGGTGACTGGTTCATATAGGCATGGTTGCCATGGTAGCCACTGTTCATCATGGGCTGACTCATGCTGTAGCCATTCATGGCGTTGAGGGAGGGCATGTTCATGGAGTTGACATTGTAGGCTGGTGCCGGCATGATGTTCATGCTCATGTTCATGCGCGGCATGGCAGCCAGCGTCCTGGATGGTGCCTGCATGGCCACAGTCTGTGGCGGCCGGGCGTACATCTGCTGCTGGTGGTGGGACAGCGGGGCAGACTTGGACCTTGCAGAGAGGTGACTCTTGGAGGCCATTTGGGGTTGGATCCGCTGCGAGGGCGGGATGCCCATGTTGCGCTGTAGCATCATGGGTGGTGGGGAGCTGAGATTCGGGGGCGGGGTCATGGTGGCCTGCACCTGTGGGTTGGGGACTCGATGCGGGGTCTGGGACAAGGAGACCAGGCTGGAGTGCTGAGATGATAGCGAAGGGGTGTTTGCATAAGATGTGATGGGGTGTGAGGCTGAGTGGTTGAAAGGCAGCGAGTGAGGGTGGTCTATGAACGTGTTGGTAAACTGCTGCAGCTTGGCCAGGCTGAGGCCAGACGACTGAGAGTAGTGCCCGCTGCCATACTCCCCCTGGTGGTTGATCCTCTCATAAAGAGCGAAATTTGGATTGCCTGATTCAGGAATGTCTGCCAGCTGCATGGTGGTGGTGAAGTTGGTGGCTATGGCGCACTGTGCCATGGACTGCTGCTGGCTGTGCTGACTGTGTTGATTGTGAAGGCCATGCTGAGCATGCTGATTGTGCTGGCTGAGGTGATTGTGCTGCAGGTGATGATTGTGGTGGTGACTATGCTGGTTGTGGGGATTGTGTTGACTGTGCTGGCTTAGCTGATTGTGTGGACCTTGCTGATTGTGTTGGCTGTGCTGATTGTGAGGGACATGCCTGCTGTGGGAGTTGTGTTGACTGTGTTGGCTGCGCTGACTGTGTTGACTGTGCTGGCTGTTGCTGGGAGGCCTCTCCACCACCACACAGCCCTGTGGCGACTTGACGTTACAGTGTGGCGGTGAGCTCAGGCTGTTTTGCTGAATCATCCCGCAGCTGCCGGGGTTGACAGCAGCCATTTGCTGGCTCACGGCACAGCTGCTCTGGGCCAGGCCACTGGGGGGGATGCTGCCATAGGAGCAGCTGTTCTGGGAGGGGCCTGCCCCACAGATGCTGCCCCCCATGGTGGAGTCGTAGCTGCTGGGGTTCTCGTAGTTCTCGGTGGTGCTCTCGATACTGCCCAGATCGCTGAAGCCGCTGTCCACCACCTGCTGTGAGTGATCGGACACCGACGGCACATCCATCATCGGGCTCGTCTCCATGTTGTGGAGCGAGGGCACTGAGATGGCACTGTGGTCAGGGCTGATCTGAGTGTAGCCACTCTCCAGAATGGAGACCGCCGGGCTGTTAACAGACCGTACCGACTGGCTGGGATGGGATTGCGCAGAGGAAAGGGGACTGCTATGGTCTGACTGGGGGCAGTCATCCAGCGAGGTGAGCTGGGGGCTCTGGGCCACGTGGGCGTAGGTCTGCAGAGTCCTGCAGGGTTCCTGGCTCTCCACACAGTCCTGGAAAACATTCTCTCTCTCAGTCTCTTGCGTCAGGGACTGAACAGCTTGGGCTGTCTCTGAGTCAATCTCTGTGCAGATTGGGGGATCCTCCCTCAGCACAGGACTGAGTGTTGGCCTCTCTGCAGGCTGAGGAGGTGGGTGATCGGGACAAGGACTGGACGTGCTCTCTTCCTCTGACTCAGAGTCTACAGCATTATCAGAGTCTACAGCTGCTACTGAAGCGACTGCTACTGCTTCAGGTGGTGATGTTGCTACTGTCGTTTCTGTCACTGCCTCTTGGATACTTTCTGCAGCGGTAGCTGGTTTATCTTCACCACACGGTACTGTAGAAACCTGCTGACTCAACTCAGAGTCATTGTCTTCTTTTGGATCTAAAAAAGGTGGGGTGCATTCAGGTATTTCTTTTGAACTCTGTTCCAACTCTGCTTTGCTGCTCTCAGGTTCTGCTGCCTTGCTGTGACTGTCATCTTCATCATCTGCATCCTGATCCTCTATTTGAGTTCTCTGCTCGTCCTCCTCCTCATCCTCTGCATTGTCATTCTCCAGTGATTCAACACCCACTGCGCTGTGTTCCACATCTTTGGCTGGGGAGTCCTGCCCGTGTTCACTCTCTTGCTGGTCGTCTTCTGGTGGTTCTGGGGAATCAGCTCTGTCCTCGGGCCTGGGGGACGTGGCGGCAAGTGAGCACACCGGAGAAACCGCTGGCGATCCTTCAGGGGAGCTCGACTTCTGGGAGCCAAGGTCAACAGAACTTGGGGGCTCAGAGAAGAGCCTCTCTAGCGTTGTATCTGGACTAGTCGAGCACTTGCCTGCTTTGCTGCCCTCGTCGCAGACAATATCCTGTTCTGGTTCCTCTTTTGCTTCTTCAGTGTGAATATGGTGCTGCTCAGCCTCCATTGGGGTTTCAGGGGGTGTGTAGAGGTTGAGCTTGAAGCCCATCTTTCTTTCATTCTTAACCCTCCATTTAGGAGGGCCACGTTTCACTCCTTTTGGCCAGCCTTTCTTCCGTTTCACTGGACGGGGTCTGGTGGGTCTCTTAGGATGGATGTCAGCTCCTACAGGTTGAAAAAATGAATTAAAATCAATTTATTGTTCTGCCAGAGAGATAGAACAATCTGCTATAAAACAATTGGTAACACTTTACTTGAAGGTATCTACATAAGAGTGACATGCCACTGTCATGAACACATGACACAGTCATGACACATGAACCCTAACTCTAACCCTAACCATAACTTGTCATGACAAAAACCGAATGACAATTACTAAAAGAAGCGTTATGTCATAAACATTTATGACTTGTTTATAATGTTTATGACACGTTCATGACAGTGTCATGTCACTCTTATGTAGATACCTTCAAGTAAATTATAACCATTTTATGAGCGATAATGTATTACAGAGTATTTTTACAACAGTCAAGATGCAAATACCTTCTTTCCAGTGTTCATGATTGTCTTTGTGTGCATTTTTCTCCAGTCTCGGGCGACCTCTCCGGCGTTTCATTGGTGTAATTGGTGTCTTGTCTTCCTGTTCGTCCTCCTCATCTTCCTCCATCTCGCCCACTCTGCAGGTGCGCTCCAGCAGGGGCATAGGACGCTCATCCTCGGAGTTGTCGAACGGCTCGTTCAGCACTTCTGTCGTCTCAGAGATGGTTTCTGTTGTTACACTGCTGTTTATTCTCTTTCTTTTACGCCCTCTCTTCTTGAGCACAATGGTTCTCTGAAAAATAAACAAAAGAGGGACCAGTGAAAACAGAATACGACCTCCATCAGAGTAGAGTAGTTTTGTAAAGCCTGAAAACAAGGGCACTAGGTTGATGAAGAAATTCATTCAGGCTTTTGTGCTAAATGTAAAATGTTGAAACCACACTGTGAGACTAAATGTTTGAGCAATGCAGCCTGGTGTGGAAAACCACAAATGAGACAGGCAGAGTAAGCAGAAACCACGGTCTATATATTTAACATTCTCCAGTTGTTTCCCACCGGCTGCCTACAACTCAACCGCTTTCCTCTCCGAGATCCTTCACAAGAAGGATGTGAAATCAATACTGTAACTAATGCACTAAATAAACTCCAACAGCCAGTGTCATTCTTTTCTGGTTTCCATACTGTTTTTGTTGAAAAGGTCTCACTGACATCATTCATTCAGATGTAATATTATCTCCAGCACAAGGGGGCAGTGCCATATAGACAGAGCAGATGTGAGAAGCACAGAGGAGGGCAGTAAATTAACCATGACCATTGACAATAGTACAAGGTTTAGCCTGCACAGTCTCGACACCAGCAGTGAAAACACAATCTATTATCTACAGCTGCAGGCACACAGGGAGGCTCCAGATGACAGGAGGAAGCCACTGAACCCTCCACTGAATTCATGAATATTTATCAAACCTTTCCATCTCACCAGAGCAAACAACATGGTCTCTAATGAAGGAAAATACCTAATGATATACATTCAATTCCACTTTGTCCTGGAATAAAACTCCAGATAATCAATGAGATAATCCCACTGAGGGAAAATAGATGACTTCACATCAACAAACAATAAAAGTCACCTTTCTCTTGGCTGCAAGCATTGCGTGGGCTTTTGTTAGGATGGGTGGTGAGCCATCAGAGTCATCGTCGTCATCATCAGCTTCGTCATCACTCACTTCCTCCGACTGCTGGATGCGCCTGGTCCAGGACGGTGCAGGGCGGCGTTCATAGGTCCTGTAGGGAACCTTACAGTGGACCTTTGTGAGAGGTTGCCTGCTACCGTGAGTCATCATGTAGCCCTCCCTCTCCTCCTTCTCCCAGCAACTGGCCTGCTCCTTGAGCCGCTCAGCCTGGTAATTAAACAGACAAGACACATTATCTCTGGGAAAGGCGCACGCACAGCTCCAACATCTGAGCGATGATGCTAATGGGAAAACAAGAGATTGGAATTAACATCATGACAAATGAATCACCGCAGGTTTCTCCTGATAATAAGAGCAGCGTCCTGATTGGATGTCTGCCCGTCATGGAGGAAACATTTCCGTTAAGCAACCGTGGAAAGATTGCATTTCATGGAATATTCAGCACTATCAATTATGTAGTGAACTGATTTAGGGCAATTTTGCACAACATTAGATGCCTGCTGACAGTGATAATGCTTTCCCCATTAATGGCCTCTATTTGAACTCTCCAGCTAATCAAACAAACATCCAAGAACAGCATTGCAAGCAAGTGTAAACAAATAACAACTGGCTCCTGATTGAACAAAGAGACTCACATCCATCTCTGCCTCCCTCTCCTCCTCAGACAGGACAGCATTGAGAGTCATGGAAGGTGTCCAGCGCAGGGCGTCAGGGTCCACCTCATTCCGACGTGGGTTAGCCCTCAGGCTCTCCATGTGCCTCTGAATCAATCGCTCTCTTCTGATCAACACAATCCTAGGTCACAATGAGAAAAGCCCATGAGTTCACGTCAACAAAAGAGTGAAGCACTAGCCAGGGTAAACAGAATGTAGACAGAAGGTGATGTGTGGTTAAATGCGAGCATAAAGACGAGCTCTTTGGGACAGCAGGTGCTCCGTGTCCTTGGGGGTGCTTAACCTGACTTACTTCTGTCAATATTCAGCTGCATTAATGGATACGCTGTTAAAAATACCCGCTGGCCTGGATAAGTCAGACAGCCTAGAGAAGCGGCAGCACAGGCTGAAGGAGACTGCGGCTCGAAAACTGACCTGCCATCCTGTCTGTCAATCATGCCGAGCTGCTGGAGAGTAGCGGCGATGTCATGTGGACACATCCCAGTGGCCCTGCTTATTCCTTTAACACTGATGTGTTTATCTGGGTGCTTATAAAGGTACTCCAGTATGACACTTTTCCAATATGCCAGGTAGGATAAGCGACCCAGATCTGACAGCGGCTTCTCCGGGGAGCCGGCTTGTCCTTCTTGCCTGGTGAGAAGGTAACCTAAAAAGACAAGATTCAAACAAAAACAAAATGCTTTAGTCAAGCTAGAGGCTGCTGCTGGGTTATTTTAGATTGCAATTCAATCCCTTCACCCCCCTCCCTTATGGTAAACATATTCATGCAAGGATGTGACACCAAACCCTGGTTGGGATTTCACCTTCAAATAGTATAAAGGGAGGCGATGCAATCAGTTTTCCTCCCCTTCAACCTCTGTCAAAAGCTATGATACATGCTGGCAAGGGCAACAAAGGAGGTTGATAGAGGGGAGTAAAGAGGAAACAAAGCGACAGAGCGAAACAGAGAAGCAGCTGGATGTCATTGCTCACAAGAGACTGCACTTAGGAGAGATAACGAACAAGAAAAAAACTAATACTAATATGTATCTGTGTGTAATTAGTTTTATAGCGGACCTGTCAAGGGTCATCCATTATGAGCGGCATGAAATTAATTAATGCCTTTTAATGTGCACCCACTGCCGAGAACCAAACAAGCAAATCTAATCACCAAACATTGAACACATAATATTCCAGTAATCATGACAATATTCATTACTAAAGCCAAGAAGAGGAGCCTGTGATAACAAACGCTTAGCGATGAAAGTTCAAATAAATGAATTGGAAAATAAGTCAATTTTTTCAATTTGTGTCACTTTACAAGTATATTATAAGTGTGCTCAGAGTTCTTTGAATTATGATTTGAAAGGAAACATTTTTCACACAGGCACCCACTAATGCTCTGCTCTCAGAGCTACCTGAGACAAAGTGTTCCTCTAATACAATCCAATATAACAGAAAATCTTAATCTAAACAACTTCCAGCTCTAACGCTACATTTTCCAATAAAGCCTTCAAAGAGCTCAGAATTCAGCTGTGTTCAATCTCCCTTAATCCCTGTCTTTGTTATCAGCACACTCTCAATATCACAGATCCTCTTGCATCTCTGTGTCTCAATGGCTCCCAAAGTGAACAGGAAATCAAATGCTCCATTACCGCCCGCCCTCCCTCTTTTCCCTTCTCTTCATCACACACTAACTCAGCAAAGAGAAAACTCTTCAAAACAATAAAACGTCTATAATGAAAAAAATAAAATAAAACCTGCCTGCCTTTAACACAGAAATCCACTCAAGGCAGCAACTGTTTTCAAAACTGTACCGCAAGGCTTTAAATATTGTATGTGCTGGATTAACTGGACTAAAACATAGAAGCGGTATCCACCTCATCACGAGTCAAGGAGAGAGAATTGGGGGCATTTTCGATGAAAAAGCTCTTCAGGCTTAGGTAAAATACTATTGGCCATCAAATAATGTATGCAGCCAGAATGTTATGTTTTTCACTCTTAATCTTCTGTGATTGCCTAAGCACTGTACATGAATGCTCTTGATTAGGCTACTTCAAAGCCTTAACCATATAACAAAACCTTGCCACAAGCTACAAATTCACCCCCTGATCTCAAATGGTTTGTAAAGACCAATGAAAAAAAAAAAAAAACTTAGTTCTGTGGTCTAAAAAAAGCATTAAGGAACTTACTGAAATCAATAAGGAACCTTCCAAATCCTTGCCTTTGGTACTGAGGCATAATCATTATGCAGGAGACATTGTACTTCTGCTGGCAAAGCTTTTCCTGAGGGAAGGAGAAACAGATCAAGTATGTCAGAGCTCTGCTGAAGCTGGCAATTTACTGCACCTGCCATTGTCCTTGTCTAAAGCAGTGCACATGCATGCCACGCACACACAGGGCGATGAGCTTTCACTAAAACCTATCACTCTGTTCTGAATTGTAGCTGCAACGTATGATAATTATCTTTTTGTCGGTTAATCTGTCAATTAGTTTTGGATTATTCGATTAATTGTTTCATGTATAAAATGTTAGATAATAGTGAAAAATGTACCAGAGCCCAAAATCTCATCTTCAAATTACTTTTTTTTTAACATCATTAATTGATTCATTAGTAATCAATTAACACAAAAGAAGACAATCCTCACACTTTAGAAGCTAGGGCAGACTACTGTTTGGCATTTGTTCTTGGCTAACAGGTTAATTGACTAATCATTTAAGCACTACTATGAATAAATTCAATCCACGTTACAAAAATGGAAAGATGACAGTAGGGTCTTACTGTATCAGTATCACCATTTAAAAATTATGTGCGGTGTTCCTTCATTTCCCATATAATCACTCTGTAATTCTTACCTTAGAGAAATAGCCCACAAGATGACAGCCTTTCTCATCATTCTTTGTAAGTATGTAGAAAAGGAAAGGCTCCACATCATAATACAAGGTCTTGTGATCCAGGAAAAGCTTGGCTAACAGGCAGAGGTTTTGGCAGAATAGTTTGCTGACATTTCCATCAACCTAAACACGGAATAAAAAGACCAAAAGGACACTGTTCAAACAGTTCCCTTTTTTCTCCTCTTCCTCCCAGAAACCCATTCAGTGGAATATCATGCAGCATACAGTTATTGCTTTATTGCTGTAAAGGGAAGCTGACCTCAAATACTGAAAGGTCGTCCTTTCTGTAGATTTCATTGGCTGGTGGGTGAAACCAGCCACACTTCTTTGTGTGTCTCTGGAGAATGTTTTTGCTCCTCATGTACTTCAGACAGAACTCGCACAGATAAAGCTTTTGTAATCTGACAAAGACAAAGAAAAGGCTGCAGTTTGTATTTCAGCATGAGAGGTCTTTAAAAAGAACATTCAAATAAAAATGCAACTCAAGTAATAAAGAAAGTGGCATTGTTTGTTAAGTAAAAGCAACATTACCTTGAATATTCAGGAGGGTAAGGCGACGAGTGCCAGGTTTGAATCTCATACTTCCCAAATTCAATGAGGGCAGGGCATCGCACAGAGTCTGTGTTCATCAGAGATCCAGTTCTCTGTGAAAAGATTCAATAAAAGCAAATTAATAAATGTGGTGACCCATATTATTCAATCTTACAGTGTCTCTTTTAACCAGTCCATAAATATGGCATTGTGGCAAAATTCTCAAATCAAGATGGTGGACTTACGAAAGATAATTTAAATCTGACCAAGATCTGTCACTAGTAAGACCTTGATACTTATTCATCATCGGGGTTCTGATCTACTTCCTATCAGAAAAGCAATGCATTAAAAAAACATATAGGATGAACGTGAGTTTATATTTGACCCATTTTGCACTGAAAACTTAAGAGTAGATATTGTAATCTAATATATCCAATATCTCTAGATATTGTAATGTAATCAACATAATGCTGAGATACCTTCCAATCTACTATTTTTTTCCGTGTCACCCACCCCTACCCTTAAAACATCAAACTGCTCAGTTACCTCAAAAACTACTCAACTGTCCATATTGTACGGAAACAGGAGGGAGAATATGGCATGAAGATAATTGAAGATGATTGGGAAATTGGGCAAATCTAGACTAAGACTACAAACTCATGAATTGGAAGAACATAATGCAATATTTTGTGACTCCAAAATTGAAATTTATACAAAAAGGTTCTCCTGTACAAAATGAATGCTGGAGGTAGCAAGACTTTTATGCCTATAACCCCTTATATACTGTATGTCACTGAAAGACCCTATTATGTGTTGCCCATGTCAGTCCCCTTGTTTAACTTGAAAATCTCTAATCCGAAAACTCCACTTAATGTTGAAGATGTTGAGCCCTGTCCCCAGTATCTCACCTGCACGGCGAGTTCCTGTACATGAGTGAACGTCTCAATGTCCTCTTCTGAGATGTGGTCTCTGGACATGGCTGCAAAGTCAGTTTGGGCCTCCTGCTTCACACGCAGCTCCCCGTTGTGGCCTGTTACAGGCACAATAACACAACATCAACACATCAGATAGCACATCAACACGGCCCTGTTTGAAGCAGCCGTGGCTGAATAATCTCATAAATGCATTCTATGCAAATGGGTTAATACTGAGAGTACTGCTGCTGAGCCTGTTTGAGGCCGTGTCTCTGAGGAATTTCATAATGTATCATCTTTGCATGTTTATATGAAAATCCCTAATGTAATGAAGTGAAACTAAATCACTCTAATTGCGTAACCGCTTTCATGTGCTTAGTCATCCACCAAGACAGTTTCCCATGAATGAAGAAGCAGATGCAGGGAAGGGAGCGAGTGTCGACATGAAAAGCAACTGATGTTGGAAAGCAGGCAGTAATTTTATGAAAGACATCAACACCATGACATAACCACCAAAACAAAAACCCATTTTAAGAGGACGTGATGTGTCATTAGCATATTTATGGAAATGTGCTGCTGGGGTAAGTAGTGTTTGTGCAGTATATTGTTTAGAATTGCTTGAAAGATATATCCATTTGTTTTTCCTACGTGTTATTTTTTTAAACTGTGACTTCACTCCTGAAGACAGTGAAATGTAAGGGTTACTGCACTTCTGGCTATAATCATCATGTCAGCTCAGAGTCAACTTGGGTGGGTGAATCACTGGGTTGTATGTGTCTAATGACCGCTGGAAGTGAGGTTGAGTGGAGACAGTGATTTCAAGAATGAGGGTGGGATGAGGAAGAGTGCTGATGTGACTACAGCCTCTACTAGGTAGTGATCACAATGTGCGCACTACTGCAGAGGGTCAAGGACAGAGCAAGGAGCAACATGAGGGAGTTAGTGGGCCATGCACTATGACAAAAGCCAACGGGCGAGAGGATGGAAGCCACGTAAACTCCGCAGCCAAGTCAAAACGCAACGAAACTGGGTTAAGAAACTAAAAGAATTCAAATTAGGAAGAAGATTAGTAGTTAGAATGTTGAGGGTGTCTTCTCAAAGAAAAGATTAGCTTTGGTCTGGAAAAAAATAACTGCGAGTGACAAGCTTTAAAAAAATAAATAAAGAAGAAGCTTTAAAGGTGTGGAGACGCAGGTCTTGGCTGGAATTTCGTGCCTTGCTTACCATGATTATTCTCAGGTTTAATTCTTCCGTCTGTCAAGTCTCCCTTTCCTGGTGATGGGGCTCCCTTCTGAGGGCTTACTTTATACCTCAGCCTGCCTAGTGTCCTGTGCTTTTTAAGGAAGGGGTTACGTTTGAAATGACTGACCATCTTAAATGGGTGTCCTCTGGGTCGGCCTGGCCCAGCAGATGTGGAGTGTAACCTATTTTTATTAAACTCGTTCTTTCCAAGGCGCTGGGGCCCCGTTTTGGACGCATGGGGTGAATCCTGCTTACGATGCAAGCGCTTAGGCGGCGCGTAGCAAGGTAGTCTCTTTTTCCGCGACTGTCCCTGAGTAGTATAAATGTGAGAGAGTCCGTCAAATAGTCCCTTAAGTTGGCTGCTATTGCAGAGACTACTCAGGGAAGGAACACTAGACTGGCTGGAGGAGCTCTGTGGCGAGTTAGCAGAGGTGGAGCTGCTGGACACCTGAGAGGGGGGGCTAAGTCCCGGCAACGTGGGAGCAGGAGGAAGTGCAGAGGAAGAGGGGGTTATCTTTTGAGTGGCGTCAGCAGCAAAGGCAAACGGCTCTGGTTGATTGGACAGTTTGGGCAGACCCTTGTCTCTAGAGCTTAACTGTGTGGCGGGCAACTCTACGGCTACAGCTCGCGAGCGACGGCCCACGGGGGAAGGGGTAAAGAATTTGGAAAGCCCATCAATAAGCCCTTTGGTTTTCTTGTTAACAGTATGTGTAGCTGGGGTGGAGGTGGGCGTGAGGGGGGGAGTGGTGGTGGGAGTGGAAGTGGTGAATTGGGTGGCGTCGACCACACAACAGGGGTCTGCAACAGCCAATCTGTCTTGGGCGTCCTTCACAGATGCAGCATGACCAGATGAAGGTGTAGAACAGACGGTAATCTTTTGACCCCTACCAGGTGACCCCCTTCCTCCAAGTGCTACCATGGAGCCGTCACCACTGGTTACAGACCTGCGAAGACAAGAAATCGCTGCAAGTTCAGATCTCACTGCCACACGTGTAATGTATGTTTGTATAACAATGTATTGCTTTTTTAATTCTTTGTTTTTGCATGAGTAACGTGTTTTTTTTGGAAGCAATCAAAACATTTTGCATCCAAAAAACTCAGTTCAATCGTGCCACAGTCTATTATTTTTGATAAGAAGAGAAGATTTCCCTGTTGCTTGTATTTACTTATTGTTTGCCTGATGTGTTCTAGTTCTCTGAAAAGGATCATTTCAGTTTATTACAGCTTGGATGTTATTTTAGTAGTTTTGACCATAACCTTAATCTGTTTTGATAACACTGTACTCACCGAAGTAATTGCTCAGATCTGAAAACATGCAAGATTGCACTCAACAATGTCGCCATGTTCCCAGATCTTAGCAATTAACTCAGAATAAACGTTGTTATTACCAAAATTAAGATCTCTTAACACTTACATTCTTTGTTTGAGCTTATTTCTGGGCCTTCCGATTGGCTTTGCATATCGACGTTTGATCTGATCGGCTTTCTTGTGCAGCAGTTTCTTCCCATTCTCCTTCGGCCTGCAGACTTGGCAGATCCAGGTACCTGGAGGGTGTCCAAACACAGAGAGTAACGTTTGAGTGGGTTCATCAATTCAGAGGACATACAGTACATTCATCTGAAACATTTCCTTTAATACAGAGAGCTGGCGAGAATCCTGCCAGCTCACAATGACAATCAATTACTCTACATAAAGCAAAAATCCATAAGAAAAACATTGGGTCAATTCTCTGTCCAGTGGAATAGACTTTGTGTCAGGTTGTTGAGCAAAACTATGCGACTTGTATGAATTGCCTGCCAAATGTCCTACTACAGTACGCACGCCATCATTACAAGCCTCGCTGTAGGGTCAGTACTGTAATCCAGAGATAGCAAATCTCCCCGGGGATGCTGGAATAATTTGATATGCATGCAAAGCTTCTAATAAGCCAATGCTGCTTCTCTGCGTGCTGAGTGACAGCCCCAAAAGGCCGTCTGTGAAGAAAAGGCTTTGAATTGACAGCAGAGAGGGAAACAGAGAAGCCAGGCAGTGTAAACACCTCACCTTTTGGCATACTTGAAAGCGGCGGGTCGCAGCACTCCATGTGAAAGCCCCGATCACATGAATCGCAGAATAGCATCTCATCCTGAAAGGGAACAGCAGGCATGTGTAAGGGATGTCCCTGTTGCAGACATGTAACACCACCAGTCATTTAAAGTCTTTTGGAGATATAAGCCCAATTGTGCACAAGAGAGGCTTTACAAATGAGATCTTCCTCCAAGCCAACAACACAGATAATGGTGCGTTTTAAATTGTATGCAACATTATACTTACAGCATTTTTCCCCTGTATTCGACAGGAGCTGCAGGTTTTGCATTCAATACACTGCCATCGTAATCTCTTCACATTTGAGGTTAATTCAGGGGAAAACTTCAGACATGATGGATGCCCTTCAGAAGCAATTGAAAATGCATATTAGCATAACACATGTGTGCCAGTGTTGACTGTGTCACAGAGCTAGAGACAAGGTAATCCATTTATTCACACAGTAAGGTCAAATATTAACATATTACATCATCAAAACACAATGGTACCACTGTATGTCCGCAACACTTCTTTTCCCCCTGCCACAAGTTGTGTCTAAAAACAGTATGATCAAACATCTGAGCCGCTAATTACAGATAATTTGATCTTAATGAGGCAGCACACATTCTAATGGAAGCCGATCCATGAAAGTCATGTAAAAGCTTGCCTTCTCCCTCACCCGCCTCCCTCTCATGGTTGTAAAACAGCTGTTTTACAGTGAGAGCACAAATTGTGTACACTACGAGCGGTTAATGAAAACCACCTCGAAGCTACTTAGTCAAATTTGAGCTATAAAAATGTCACCAGGAGAACAATTCCTTACGGCATTTAAAATAATTGTAAGAGGTAATATTATGGGGGTTAGCAGTTTTGCCTGGAACAAAAGAACAGTAAAGGAAATGCCACCAATCTGCAGAGGGAAAAGGGTTGATCTTTGATCCGCTGTGCCTGGTGTGCTCTATAAGAACAATCTGAATTGAGCGAAAATGACTTGGGTGATTTCAGATTCTAATGGCCACTTATAGAGCATCTGCCCTTCTTGAGCCCACTGAGGGTTGCAAGCAATTTGGATCCCTTCAGCCACTCAATTTGAACATTGTTCTTCCAATAAATCCCTTAAAGGGAAGAGGAAAATGTGGAGCAAGAATGTGACATCTGCCTAACCGATGCTGAGAACTACTGCTACCAGGGTTGGGTGATATGGTAATATCCTGTATGTTTTGAGATAAAAGAAATTTGTTCACAATCACAGATTTCTCTACAACCTTTATAGTAAGGTAGCTTTGATATATTGAGTTGTATAAGGCTATTGCAGGCAATTTAGCAAGTCAATGAGCAGGAATGCTTAACGGAAATATTAAATGTGCAGGATTTTTGCATCAATGTGATTAGGTACAATGATTTGTCATGTAAAACAGACATTTCCATCAAGTTATATAAACATTTGGCCAGATGAATGTCCAGCCAGATGAATTTTCCAGAAAATGCACCAGATCATGCTATAACTCTATAGCAATAAATAATTACATATCTAACTACTGTGATATAAATATTACCACAAGAGATTCCGTGATAGAAGATGTTATCCATGTCAACCACCCCTACTTACTACTATTCTTAAGTTATCATTTTTCAAGGACAGGGCAATAACTTATTATTATTGTCATCTTTCATAGAATTACAATGTGACATGATCATTTCATGTTATATCTTTACACAATGTAAAACAATCTTGTGGTCCAAATGAATGCTTCCAAGCAAATTTAAGTTAAAAGCAAGCTTTTGATTTATATATTTTAAGAGTTCTGTCTGATTTAAACCAGAGCAATGTAATATTTTACATGGGATTTTGCATTTATATGCCATATGATATTGAATAACTATTTTTCTAAATATTGTGATAATGATTTGAACTATATTGCCCACCTCTATTCCTAACACGCATTCACTGTGTGCCTTTGCTAACATGCTAACAGTTTTGTCCAGACTACAGTATGTTGTAGCTTGTAAGAACATCCAAGGCGACTTACCACTGCTCCCACAGTCTGCACAGGACAGCAGCTCTTCTGGCCGCTTGTCCCGATTTGACTCTTTCGTTCCAAGACAGAAACTGCATATTGGGATGGGGTCAACCCGGAGCTGGGTGGGAACACAAACAGAGACAAACTGTTTAAAAACAGAAACGAGCACAGGCTGCGTATGAAGTGCTTGAAAGCCTGTTTGTTTTTGGAGATTTTATCTTGTCAGGATTTTTGAGATCACTGCAGACTTATTGCTGATTTATGCAAGACGATAACACCAGTGTGTGATTTAATGAAATGGCCACAAAAATATGAACTGCAAGCATAAGCTCAGAAGATGAAAAAAGGTGTTCTCACAGACTAGAAATGAATAATAAATGAATCTCATCCTCAGAGATATTGAGATCCACCTCCTTTATCCATTACATCTGAATGGGTATGTGATCTTAGTAATCATAGTTTAAGGGCTTAATCCAATTCTTAAAGCTTGCACTCCAGTCTGAAAGGATTAACCAGCATGTAATCAAATTACCTCAATAATAAAACATGCTCCCATTGTTACTGCCATGATCCACTGTAAATGTTGCAAGTCTCAGAACAAACACTCATTTAAAGGCTTACGTTTAAGTTCAGAAGAAGTAAAATATGAGCTCAAGGTTTAAGAGGATTTCCCCATTGATCACTCAGAATGAAAAGAGGCTGACTTCACAGAGGAAAATAGGGAAGACTTAGTGTCATCCCATCATAAAACAGTCAGTTAAAATGTGCCAAGTAGTCATAACCAGACTAAACCCACACTGAGGTACTCTGGCTTTCATAAGCTGTCCCTTTAAGTATGAGATCATATACACAAGTCTCTAAAGGAGCATCAAACAAACTGCTGCCTCCTTCTTGCTAGGCCTGCACAATTAATCGCAATCTCGATTTAATTTTTAAATGACTTTGGGGCATTTTCGGCCTTTATTTTGATAGGACAGCTGAAGACATGAAAGGCAAGCAGTTAAAGAGTGTGCTAAGAAATCATTCTGTTTTTGATACTGTACTTAAATTGGCAATTGACAAACTCCATTTATCTAGAGACTGAAGCTGTAGCTGCAGCATGTTGATTGACATGTTTTAATTATGTAAAGACATGTTTAAGGAGTTCAGATAGAGCATGTATCAGGGCCATATTTAGTTCAATGTGTTATATGTCACTATTTTTGGTAGCCTACTGTACTTAAATGGCCAGTATGTACTTTATTTTCTTTATTCATTGAAGCCTCTGTTTACAGGCTTGTGGTGATGCATAATGTGCTATATGTGCCAAAGAAAATCTATGTTAGGTACTGCCAATTTGTTTTGTCATGGTTCATACACATTACACTTCGTGAGAAAAAAATCGTGGCAGAGAATCGTGATATCAATTCTAAGCAAAAAAATCGTGATTCATATTTTTCCCCGAATAGTGCAGGCCTACTTCTTGCTTGAGAGGAAGTTTTAAACGGAAAATAACACTCACAGCCTGGGTGTGACCATAAATAACCCACCTCATCATCAGTTTACACACTAAGGCCTCGTCAATTGACTGGAGCTTTGAAGGGCACTCTGGGGATGCCCATAATTAGTTCCTGGTTTCTATGACGCTGATCAGCATCCTGACCTCAACAAAATTTGCAACCTCCAAATCTCTGTTGGTCCTGACCTCCTCCTGACCTACAGTTGAATTAAGGGAGATCTTGTTTTTTGTTTTTTCATCCGTCAACAAACACAAGACAGGAGCAACCTATCACAGCATCCAAAAGAAACCCAAGGGGGAATGCAACTAGGACACAGAGTGGATTTGGTCATTGTTCCTGGCTGTTGTATCAATTAGTTGTTACGGTGAGGGGAAGCAGTTTACTGCCACATCAATGATTACTCTATTTTAAACTCACACAGCTGTGATTATGGACATACTATAAAAACACTGAAATGCTAAAGCGTGATGAGGCTACACCTGTGGAGTATAACACTGTGGCTCAGAGGTAAATCACCAGGATTTTCTAATTGTCTCGTGTTATGGAAGAAGAAAAAAAAAAGTTGCTCAGTTGAGTTGGGCAGGTCTGCAACTGCAAACAATCTTGTTGAACAGGACTGGTTATAAGTATTCTTCATATTTCAAAAACGCATAACTAGCACTAAAATAATTGGGCAATCGACAAAAGTTTATAGATAACAATGTTGGGAATTGGTTATCGTTCAGGTCATTTATCAAGCTAAGTTGCCAAACATTCCCTGGTTTCAGCTTGTCAAATGTGATGATTTCTCTGTTGGTATATAAATGTAAATTGTCACACTCGGACAACAGAACCAAACTGAAGGTGAGCAGATTTATTCTTACCATTTTCTGACATGACAAAAACTGAACAAATAATCTAAAAGATGAATCAATAATGAAAACACTCGTTAGTTGCAGCCCTTCATGTAACCCCAATGTTTTGTTAACTGGACTGCACAATGTCTGTCAATTTGGAGTTCCTTAAAGTTAAAATCACATTTGCTCAGAGCAGAGATAAATGGATAAATATGAATATGTTGTCCTTGATCACAAGCCATTCTACGGTATCACTGCTAAAAGATGCAGCCAAAGGCACTTCAAAACAAGGCTTCAGTGTTGTTGTTACTTCAGAGTTATTACTTCTTGTTTATGTACAAAAAGTACATATGTGTCCTCTTTATCATGAAATATAATCCTGAATAACTGAGTAAACAAGTTTCTCAAGAGGCTTAAATCTCAGATTTTGGGCTACCAAACATCATAAATATGATTTATACAAGATCATTTTAGATAGAAGCAAGAACATTAATGTAAAGAGCTTGAAATGAATAAGACATCAGTGCTAACATGCAGTCTGTGCTTTCAACTGCTGAAATGCTCAGAGCTCATAGGCAAGGTTTTTTCTTTTTTTTTCTTTCACTTTTTTCTTATGAAGTCTTCACTTCATAACATAGTCTCTGCTGACTGAGCCATGAAGTCTAATCCAGGAACTGGAGAATTAATTTCCATCAGGAATATTCTTAGGCCTGGTGATTAAAACCAATAGTAATTTGCAATCTGCACAGCACAAAAGTGCGAAAATAAAGAAACAAACGCAGCTAAAGAGATGCTGATGATTTACTTGGGGATTCTAAATTAAGCACATTACAGGAAATTATGCTGCTTCAAAAGAGCAGGCTGTCCTGAGTGAGGGGGTGGGGTCTTATTAGAAAACTGCTGGTAGAGAGAGAGAGAGCTCAAATGGTTGCATAACGTAGCAAGAAAGAAAAAAACACTCATTCCTTGCCTTTGTTCCTGCCAGAGTCTCTTCAGAATCTAATAAACTCTAAACCAAGACTGCTCTTTTTCTTTTACCTCAAAGTATCTCTTATTCTCAACACACACACTTGTGCTTCAACAACTTAACAGGCAGAGATGTCTCATCCTTTGAAGTGAATGGTAAACCTGGACTGGGCTAGGTGATGTCATCAGGCTTGGAGCAATAGGTTGAAATGTTCCAAATGGAAAACAGCAGGCCGTCCTCAGTTATGAGAACCATTGCAGGACACTGTGTCTCTAAACAGTTCTCAGTTTCACTTTTGGCCTGACCACAGACACAGTCATAGTTTTGACTGCAGTATCAAGGTGTCGCTTCCTGAATATTCACTGTGAAACTGGTGGGGAGCAGGGTGACATCTCTATAGCATGGTGCTGCTCAGCTGCATAACGTGTGCATAAACTATTGGACGGCACTTCATCTTGACACATGGTCTGCAAAAAGCCCTTACAACAAACCTACCTACAACCTACTACTACTAGATGAGTGTAGACTGCACTTTAGGGCCATACAATGAAAACTATTTTCCATGAAACACTCACATTGCGCTTGACAGTGTCTTAAAATTGCAAAGCAAGTACAAAAGTGCTGTCATTTTACAGACTTTTGTCTGCAGTGTGTGTTTTAGCTAAAGCCCAATTAATAGAGACACAATCTCTACAAACTATAAACCACCCCTAAGGTGCCAAAAGCTGCGGAAACAATTCAACCTGGAAGTTTGTTCATATGGTTTTATTTACTCTCTGGGGCATCTCTGTTAGCACAAAGGTCATAACAACTGCATGCAGCCTGAGAATACTATGTCCTACCACATATACTTCAGCTGCCATTCCTCAGCACTCACTATTTGTGATGACTAGTTTATGCTCATGAGCATGCAAGTAACCAATACAATATTCCAAATCTGTTCACTGATGCTTGCTACTCACAAGATAGCCAGCCACATCCCTTAAGGCCATTAGGCTAGTGTTACATAACCTGTGGGAAGCCTACAGCAGACTGCCTACCGCACACTGTCAGCATGACTTACTGATTATCCAAGTTCTCATATTATGGAGACCAACAGCAACACAGCCCCAAAGGGACACACTCTCGATGGTGTTGTTTCTGACCTGCCGAGCTAAAGTCCCACAGATTTAAGACCACAATTGAAAAATTCCTATTAAGCAAATGCCGTTTAGTGGTGGCCCAAACTTTCAAACTTCCTCTTTGGTAATGATGTCATGGAAATGCCACTGTTCCAAAAAAAGGTCCTTGGTTCTCGCTAAACAAAGCTTTACTACATGTTAGAGCTGGATAAGAAGGTTGAAATAAATAACACATTAATAACACAAATAACGTATGTTTCCCTTTAGGGTAACAGCAGCATATGACAGACCAAAGTCCAGGGTAACATGGGAATAAGCATGAGGTGAAAGAATGAGAATGCAGAGGCCAAGGTGTGTGTACCTGGTCTCGCTCATGGGGGAGGAGTGTCACTGATGACAGGACCAAGGGGGAAGCACTTGGACACCTGGAGCCCCTTCCCTCCACACTGCCATGGCTAAGCTTATACCGCGGGCCATTTTTTAACAACCTGCCGTTGTTTACTGACCGCTTGGCTGCCAGTCGTAACCTCTGCCGGAAAGCAGGGTTATCAACAATGTTTAAGAGGTCATCCTGGTTCCTCAGATACCTCTCAATGTTCTTTAGTGAGGAGCCATGGGTATCATCCAGGCCCTCAATGGCCCTCTTAAGAATTTTATTCCAATCAATATGGCGCAGATCGCTTGAATTCCATAATGATTCCTTTGATGGCACAGACACATTTGCAGGCGGGATTGATCCAACTCTCCCAGGATTTCCTGGGTCCTTGTAAGAGGCACTCCCCTTATTTGTAACCTTAAGAATAGAGCCATCATGAACACTTAATTCCAACTGCTCAAGGACGGTCTTCTTGTCCAGTCCATGCGATGTGGCCACCGCATGACAAATTCTCTCCTCTGAAGGCCTCTGCTTTTGCCTTTTGATTTTCTGTATTGCTTCAAGAATCCACTCCGTGTACAGAGGGTTTGCCAGTTTTACCATGGTTGAAAAATTAGACTCACAAAAATCTGATCCATACAGATTCCCCGTTCCTGCTGCTGAACACTGGGTACATCCACATCGTTAGTAAGGTCAAAAAGTTATGTTCCACGTGAGAATCCACATTCTCAAGTCTTCTTAATCCTGGGTATCTGACATTGGTCTTGAGGAAAAGTTGGCACAAGTAAATTCCACAATTGTAGTCACCAGCTGACCTGGATCTTTATTTATTTAATCCCAGATCAAATCTAAAAGAAAAGAGAAAAAACAAATTGGTCAAATACATGTGTAAATTACAACCTCTCCTGCAATTGCTTGTTATTTCCTCTTATTCACATTCTATAAACTAGCTAGCGTTTTAGCCAAGGACACCTTACAAGACAGAGCATATACCAGGAAGCCCTTCATTAGAAAGTTATAAGACATGTATTAAACATATTTGCAGATTCTGAGAGTTATAGATTTGTTAGATAAGAAAGTAGCCTAATCTATATATTTTAGATTCAAAAAGTTAAATATTATTTGTTGAACTATGAAGCCTTTTGTAAAAAAACAACAACACATTTTTATGTCATAATTTAAATGACTGAATCTGAAAACATTTCATGGACCTCCTGAAAGAGTGCCACGGACCCCTGGGGGTCCTCGAACCCCACTTTGAGAATCACTGGCATATTGGATATACTAGGCCAGAGGAATGCAGGACGTTTAAGATGTGTTAAAACATGAGAAACAGATGGATAAAAACAGATGAAGGAGCTGTCATGGTTGCTAAAGAAATCCGAGTGACTTAATCCATAGTCTGGCACCATAATCCACACACCAAACCAGATGTCCGTTTCAAAAGGGACTATTTTCTGTAAAAGTAATAAGTTTTAGCACAATGACAGCTATAACTTCTACCGAGTGAAAAAGTATTACAGTCTCCTCGACAGATGCATCTAGGCTACTCGGTTTCAGATTCCTTTTCGACATAAAAAAACAAGTTCACGTTTATTTTTGCAGCACGTAATTTTCCAAAATGTCACCGTCACATGTCTAACATACGCGAACTGATTAAAAACATAAAAAGGACATCATACGTAAAGTTTAACCGTTACCTGTCCGCACGCGACTTTTGACAGCTCGACGTCCGCAACGACAAACTGATCAGCGCGAGCTTTAATGACATTTGTATAATAAATGTTCACTTCCTGACAGCTGCCGTTAGACGTTTGAGGCACGTCTGCAAATAACCACCGAGCCGTTTGACGAAGCAAGAAACCGGTAAGTTAATAACTACGTAACAAACCTAGAGTTGTGGTCCGCTGAGTTGAGCAGATAAATGACAGTGTTGCCAGCATTACTGATGTCACCTAAACAGTCGCCATTTTGTTACAATGTTGTAGTTTACATGAATCCGACATGACGCTGATTACAATCCAATGGGGTCTCATTAAACCTTACCTACACTAATGTGCCCTCCCTAGCAACTTCAATATTGGCTGTAAAGACAAGATCCGATTTCTGGTTTGATAAAGCACATGTCAATCTTTATGTATGAGCTCACTCTAGGAGACACGGCACTGGCTGTATGATCTGTCACTTCCCTCAATTGACCCGCCTCTTAAGGTGTCTTCAGTAATGAATTGATATCATTTACTTCCAACACCCATAATATCTGAACTTACTGCTCTAACCGCAGCGACAGGACATTATTAGTCATATATACACTATAAAAAGCATAAACTGGCTGAGTAACGATTAAATGAGATACATATTTAACCACATTTCCCAAGCGTTTAACGCCGGCCCACCTTTACTTAGATTCCTCCTTGAAACAGTTGGTTACACTTGAAAGTGATTTGGAACATTTTAGACTTTAATTGGCTGTTTGTTGAATCTATCATTAGTTTGCATAAAACCTGCAAAGGCTTTAGCGCTGATTTAAAGTGAAACATTTTTTTTTTTTAAATCAATTCCAGGTAGCATATCAGTACTCCTGCTGGCTAAATGTGTCTAAGCTATCGCCTTTCCCCCTCTTTATCTTCCTCCCTTTTCATTATTTTCCCGGGAGGAGCCGTAATTCTCCTGATATTTAACATTTCAACTATGTGACGTTAAATTGGCGGCGATAAACAAAGGTTCCGTTTTGCTAAAAAGTAGCTCGCTCCACGTCTGCCAGCGAAATTATAAACGTCCTGTGTTGCGCTGTGCAATAATGGCATGACCTCTTTATCACCATTAACTATCAAATATCTCCAATGAGAAAAAATAGTGAGCCCTGGAGGGAAAAAAGATGTTCAGGGGGGAATACAAGTTAACACGACTGCCGGGAGAGTAGCTCCTTCATCACTGGTTCTCAATTATGTATCGCTAGTTTCTTTAGCTCCCATTTCTCAGCTTCAGCTCCGCTCTCGTTTTCCATATTTTAGTAGGAAATGATACACAGCCTCCTTGGATTTTCACATCGTTTTGTTAGATGTTACGCAAACCGACCTATCTAATCTGTCGCCGCCGTGGGCGAGAAGGCACAACAAATAAGGGCAAGTTTCATGCAAGGATGAACATATAACTAGTATGAAAGAAAAAAACGAGTGCACATTCTACCGTAAATATTTGCTGGTAGTTTACCTCTGCAAGTTTTTCCCCCCCTCGGATACTCCTCTTCATTATCGGGGAAACGTCGAAGGATACATGTGCAGCGACATATCCGAGCGATTTCGTGGGATTTGATCTCTTGAAACGAAGGCTGAAAAGCTTGCGCCGAGACATGGAGAGGACCTGATAACAACTAATTGAAAGGTTAATCTACATAGCAGCCTGTGACAAAGTGGTACCCTCCCCCTTCTTCTTCTTCCACTGTAGACATCCCTACTTCAGTGTAGTAGAGCGGACCGTCGCCCCTTTAGTGCGCTCCTACAATGATATTGTCAATTTCACTTTTTTACCCCCTCCATCAACATGTCCAGAGATGAGCCAAGAGGAACATTTTTACACTTCATATTTTTGGTGCATTATTACTCTCCGCAGGCTACATAACACATTCATGTCATAACACCCACATTAACATTTATTCCCTATGGGCATTTTTAACTTCCATTGATGTGCAGTGGATATAAGATCAAATGTGAGTAATTCTGACATAAACACACACATTTTATTTTTAAATGAGCTATGTCTTGCACTGGCCAATACTACCCAGGGCAGTGTAGGATATCATACACTAACACCATAATCTGCTAATTAACTTCACCATGCCCAAGGAAGAGCAATAGTTGCTGGCAATAATGTAGATCATTACATTTTCAGTCTTTAGATTTGCGCTCCCCTCGCTCATTCACCAACTCTTTAGCAGCATCAGAAATCCCAAAAGCAAATTTTTCATGCAGTAATACAGATGTAATTAGAGGGAGTAACTTCCCATCAGATTATAAACACATACTGTACTGTAGAGGTGGCTTTAAAAAGATCTCAAATGAAAACCTTTATATAAAAATACATTTAATGTGTAATTTGATTCGTATTCACGTTAATAGCCTTGTCATTTTGCTGCATCTTTATCTACGCTTTTCTTATTACCTTAAAGACCTCATTGGTGTTTACTATTTACCTGCATTTTCCCCATTTACAGTGTTTATATCATTAATTCTCTTTTTGCCATATAATCCTTAACATTTATTTCAATCTATTTACTGATAATTTGGGGTAAACATTTACAAATAAAATGTTATTATATTGAGGTGCTGCTGTAAAATTGTGTTAAACCAGGTGAAATGTGAATAAAAGGGGTTCCGATTTGCGTTTAGGACTGGTGTCACGATAGAGGCACTGACCAAACCTGCCTGTGTCTGGTTATAATGAATGCCACCCTGGGCCCCAGCAGGTCCTTCACTGCTGCATGGGTCCAGGGATAATTTGAATTGGAGCATGTGCCATTGCAATCTGCCCATCCCCCTCCTCAATCCCTGCCAACTGCCACACTGGTGTTCACAAACACTGCTGCCCATCTGCGGGGCAAAACACTGGCCAGGGCCCCAGTTACTCCTGCATTCAGAAAAATATATTGTAGTCGTGAACTCACTTTTGTAAGCGACTATCACAAAGTCAAATTTTGCCTCTCTCTAGTCGTTAACAGCATATTTAAGTCAAAACAGTAAATGAAATGAGATTTTGTATATTGCTGCTATGCAATACAATTGACATTACATATTTTCTAAATGGCTTGGGTTCACTATAGCTTACAAAACAGATAGCATAGTATTGTAAAATGTAAATTAAATGCACTAATTTTATGTTTGTTTTTCTTGCATACATTGAGCAAAGCAAAAGTTTACCAGGAAAAGTATGTTTAGTAGTTCCCTTATTGTGGCAGGCATTCTCATTACTTGATCATGGCTCCCTCTTTTTGTGTTTGTGTTTTGCCATCTGTCATCTTGAGAAGCAAATGAACCAGCTGCCATGGAGTGTGATCTTGCCCAATCAGAAATGTGGTCCTTTTCAAAGTGCATCTGTGTGAAACCTTAAAAAATGCTGATGAAAAAGAAGTGTCTCAAAGTTGTTAATAACATTTTGGCTAGAGAATGTTTTCACCTAGATGCCCCCAGATTAGCATAAATGCATAAACTATGCCTCATTACAAAAAGGGAGCTCTTGTGAAGGGAGTGTACAAACTGCATTCCTCCTGTCACACTCAGAGAAAATAAAAGAAATATGATGTAACAGGTTGTTCTAGGGGAACAACATTTTTTTTATTCTCCAACCATTCTCAATCACACTTCTTTCTAGAACAGATGAGTGTTGAATTATTTTCCACAACACTTGAGACACTGCCCAACACTTTTGCTGGCCCACAGTCAGTGGGAGGGGAGGGGCCTCCCTCTGATCCTTGTCTCAAACCCCCAGCGACAGCACAGCTGGGTACGAAGGATCAGCCTAATTTTCAGGTCCCCCAAATGATCGCCATGAAGAGCAACCACTAATCCCTTAACTGAGAAAAATGATCTCCTGTAGCCCTGCAGTGCAGCGCCAGACCCCGAGAGTCCAGTTAGGACCCAACATGCATGAGTGGGGGTGAACAGAGCAGGACACCAGGCTGGTCCCGGTCCCCCCACCCCCCAGTTCCCTCTATAATGGAGAGTGTTGAGCTGTCCAAAAGTGATTAGCATGAGGGAGCCTCTGGCTGATTAAATAATGGGGAAATGCACAAATCCTGTTGTTGTTGCGGTTTGTTTTTGGGTGTATTTAAAGAAACGTCAACTGCTGGTAAACTGCTTATACATCGAAACTAACTTTGTTTTTGTATAGGAGTATCTTGGTAGAATGACTTTTTTATTTGTATAACAGAAGATACTCTTTGCAGTTTTGTACAGTTACAACTGTCACTTTTGGAAATGGTAAGCCACCTATAATGGCGCCCCATCCATAAATTGCATGACAGCTGAATATTAAAGAAATACTCAACTGAAAATTTACTATATTTTAAAGTATGTAGTATGACAACACTCAACCCCTGCAGGCTTGAAAAAGTTTGTAGTTTTCTGCTTCATAACAACACTCAGTTTGCACTACTAAATACAGCACTTCTGTGGCACACTATTGCCTGCTCATAGCTCAGAAGATCCAATAGAAGCAGGGAGTGTAATTAGCAAATTATTGGCAAAATAGTTTGGAAAATATTCAGTATGAGGATCAACAGCGGATAAGTGGATTATGCAGCAGGAAGTTTCTATGAACGTTTTTGTTTTTTGGCCGTGACTCTGGATCACCATTAGAACTGCTTGTAACTTCTGTGAATCGAAGCCGACTACAGCTGCCGTCCTTCATTAAGGAGCAAACAACAAACTTTTTAGAGCAACATGTCCATAAAAAATGTCCAAACCTATCCTGCAGGATAATGCACTTCTCTACCACTGATCCATTTCTTCAGTATGAACCAAACGTTTGTCGCTTTGCGAATAATAAATAAATACACTACTTCCAGCAAAGCTTCAGAGCTATAAGGAGGTGGTGCTAGGACACTGGGAGTGAGTAGCTCTGTTGTGGAGATCCTGAGTGTTTGTAACATAAAGAACATACAGATAAATGGTGGAAAAGTGGTGTGAAAAGTGTTCTACTAACGTGATGATACATTTGGACACCTTTTAGACCTACAGGCGTTTAGTTTTTGATACTCAAAATATAAATTTTCAGTGGAATGCTTCTTTAAACATTACCATTTTATTCCAATATTTGATTCTAGTACATTGTTTGTATTGCATTTAAACATCTGAGTTTCATATTTGAGCTTGATCAAATATTCAAGCTGCAGCACTTAGTCCCATGCAGTCACTGTAAATAGAAAAAAATGTACATAAAATCTTGAAGCATACATATACAAGTATCTTGTGGAAAAGACAAAGGTGCAGTGCTTGGATGCATCAGTGAAAGTCTGGCTTCTCTGGGAAAGTGCATCCGACCCGTCTGATGATGACATTGGCGGCATAGTGTCCAGCCCGGATACACTCCTCCAAGTCTTGCTCTTGGACCAACGCATAGAGGAATCCTGGGTAGACAGAAAAGCAGAGGTCGACCTGTAGCCATCCATCAACTCCAAAAATGTTTGGGGAGCATATCTCACTAAAATGAGCCAGATACTAATGGTTTTTGGATAAAGGGACAATGCCGTTTCATCCTCAACAGGACCAAAATGATGACTGTTTTATGTGGTGCTATGATCAGCTCATACAGAGTAAAAACAGCAGGCTAAATGTCATGCTCATATAATCTGGAGGCATTACTACGTAACATAGTTGGCCGGTATCAAAGGTTAATTGGGATTGTACACAAAAATCAAGCTGTGTTGAGGATGATTTTCATGCCGTACCTCCCACAAAGGCGTCTCCAGCTCCGTTAGTGTCCACAATATTGTTTTGGTCGATGTCCAAAACAGGAAACATGGTCACCTTCTCACCTGTGTTCAGAAAAACAAGAGCGATGTTAATTAAAGTTGAACACCCATGGGTTTGTTTTCCTTTTTCTCCAAAGTCTGAGCTTATTATTCAATGGTAACTTCATATAAAAATCATAGGTCATTTCACACAGCAAGGCTTTGTTTTAATTGGAGATAGTTGGTCATTTGACTTCAGCGACGCATACTTTTTTATGGCTTATTAATGACGTGCAAATTTTTTTTACTTATAGTACATATGTACAACATAATAAATATTGAGTAACTCAAAGGGAGTCATCAAGGAAGTTAAACATTTAGCCTAGATGGGACAGTGAATTTCACTTAGCATCATGGCCACCAAAGCTGAATATAAGATAACTCTTTTTAAAGTTGGGGAAAGACTTTTGAACGACATTTTCACTGTAATCAGTGAATGTTTGCTTGATATATAACATACAGTAGACAATTGATTGTGACGGACAAATGGACTATTGAACTATTGTTTTAGCACAAATGACAATCTTAAACTAAGGGACACTTCTGTAAAAAAAAATCATGCAATGCCCTGCAGTGGCTTGAATAAATGTCCCAAAAGCAACAGATGATGAAACGCAAAAAATCTCAAAATGTTTAGCTTTAGGTGAGTACTCTGATGAATAAAAAAAAAAAAATGCAAGAGCAGTTGCTGTAAGTCGTTTCAGTCAAAACAGAATCCATTAAATGAGGGGCTTTATTATCTTCAGTGGATTATATTGCTTCAATTATCAGTAGCATATGCACTTCAAAGGGACTCTCAGTTTAAAAAGAGGGGAGAAACAAAAATCTACCAGATGACAAAGTCTCGAGGTGTAGAGTGACATTAAATCAGCAACTTATGTCAGAACATTCTAAACCACACACACAATCTTCAAACAATCTGAGGGCTCTGGTGCCGACGTGAACCTTCAAAAAGGTGCAGGAGACAAAAGACTGACATGTGGATAAAAGGAACACGAGGATGCTGACAGAAAAAAAGGTTGGAAGTTTACGGAGAACACGAGAAAAAAAAAAACTACAAAAAGTTGTTTAATGAGGCTCCCTGCTAATCTAACAATGGCTCACAAAATATCTGCGCTGCAGATAAGACACCCCCCGCCTTACCAGTTTTTGAATACATTTCTGCTCTCGTCCTACAGGGCAAAAGATACACAACCTGATGTCAAGGAAATTACTGTAATACACTAACTGTGAGAGAAACCTCATTAAGCTGCATTTGAAAATGACATCTTACAGAGCACAATGTGACTGTATTACAGGCCAGGTATTGAAGATGTATCAGATAAAGAGTTGTGTTTCATAATGACATTTAATAACAATTTCTCTTTGAAAATGAAGCAGGAGATAGCTAGACCTTTTTCACAGCAGACATTTTGGCCTGTCATAGTAGGAAAAACACAAGTGTAATTGATGACCATAATTGATATGCAATTGATAAAAACAACTGCATTTAGGTGAACTGGTTCCAGGTTGCTGGTATTGTGCATGGCGGGTCATTGTCACTTTCACTGGGACACTTGATGGAACTGAGCCATTGTTAACAAAATTAGTTTCACCTGTGTTTTTCCTGCTAAGACAAGTCAAAATGTCTGCCGTGAAAAAGGTATAGTGTCACGTTGATAATAAATTACAATAAGACAAGAATCCGTTTAGGATCAGCTAATTAGTAGCATAACGACTTCGCTTAATTAATGCCACAGATGAAACTAGAGAATCCTCTTCCCTCTTAAAACGATTAACCACAATGGAAAATGTGCTCATAATAAATTACAGTTATGTCATTTATTCCACAGTTAAGAACCGTTAAGATGTGGTCGTGTTCATGTGCTGCACTTTGCAGCTATAAAAGCGAATGCTTTTAAGTTTAAGGCTGCTGCACTTGTTCAGCACACAGATTCTGCTGTTCATTAGACCTGAGAAATGAGATATAAATAACTGTGTAAATATGTTTGCGGTAGTTAAAAGAAATGGTTAACCTCTTCAGTGTGTGGGTGGTAGGAGGAGGCATGTCTTAACCTCTCACATGAAGCTCATCTTTGTGATAGCACTACATCCAGAGGTGTCAGAATTCACTTAACAAATTTGAATATGTTAAACCTACTGCTATGTTGTCACAATTAGCAGTTCTGGGTTTAGATAATTTTTTAAATCCTTTAAATTAACTAGGCATTTTTGATTGTATCCTACTCTAACATGCATTCGCCATCTTATCAAATTCCCATTTCCCCCCCCAACAAAAAGTAAAATATTTTGCGACTTTTTGCAATCACAGCTGCTTTCTGCGTAAAATAATTAGAATACAGAACCACATGAGCTAAAGTCACATAAATATCTAGCCTCGGTCTTTACAAACAATCTAAAACTAGAACTTACAAACAGTATCATGATAATCGGTAAGTCCTTTAAGTATTCACATTGTTTTACAGCTAGCATGCAATTTCTAGACATGCTAGCTGCGTGGCTCTTGAGATGGCAAAGTGGGTCAGCTGGTCAGTCCACCACTTTGGTCTAAACTGAAATATCTCAACAACTACTGAATGGAGGGCCATGGAATTAGCGCCATCATCGGGTCTACATTTTTTTTATTTTTCCAATATGTTGGTTTATGACTCAAAACTTAGAAAACTAATTACATTCCCGTCCACCTCAGCTGTACTTTAGTGCTTACAAATGTTAGCATCCTAACACTCTGGGAACATAGTAAACATTACCTGTTAACCACCAGCATGTTGACACTGTCATTGTGAACATGTTAGCATGCTGACGTTAGCATAAGTACTGTGCTGTTCTTAGAAATGCTTTTAATATTAACCAAAACATGTAGATGTGAACATGTGAATTTAATTTGCAGCACCTAAAAGACATACTTTTAAACATTTCTGCAGCTCAATGCTGTTGATGGCATTTACAGAACTTTGTGTGAGCAGGGTTTCTAGAAGCATGGCACAATAGACTTCCAATATTTCCCTTTCTTCTATCATCACGGCCAAAGTTTTAAAGCTGTGTACTCTGCTGCTAGGGGAAAGTTCACATAACCTCATTGATGCAAATTATTAAATTTGACTGACATGTTAACTCGGGTTACAGTCCAACAATTCCCCAGCCGTCTGTAACAAAGATCTCATTGGCAAAAATCTGTCATGGAAATGGCAATAAAAAAATTAAAAACTCCTGCCAAAATACTAGACTCTGTTGTTACTGGCTTATAGAATGTCTGAAAACATCACTTGGCTAAACTCATTTTACTGTTATTTTTAATCAATAAAACTCTGCTGTACTTTTTTACACTAACATATTCTTGTTCCTAGAGTTTGTTTGACAAAATGAGTAAAGCAGCAGATTGGTGGTGAATATGTGGGAGTGTAGTATGGCTGTGCTTTGACAGTTAACCTGCAACAGAGAAAAAAATAACAGAGAAAAGCCTTGAAGGAATTCAAATACTTTCTCAGAGTAAGCTATAATTGTGTGCTTTTGTTAATTCGCTCTTCATAATTCTCTCATAACAACTCTTGAATGGTGGTGATTAAACTTAAGAAATTCTTTTAACAGACGTCTCTTTGAAATGAGTATCAATTAAGTCCTTTATTACTGGCTATTCTTTTTAACAATGCCAGTTCACAGCACAACACTGACTGAGAAAATGCTCTCCTGTTAAAAGATGGTGACTGTACGTGCAAATAAGATGACCTTGGCTTTATTGGAAAATGAGCATATGGAGGGTTGTTCTGACTCTGAAATTATTACATGCTCCACTTGGTTGTGTTCCAGCGCTTTTGTTGCTATTGTTGCTTTGACAGAAAGCAGGTAGATCAAATAGTTGGCACATCATTCAAATTAACTTTGATCCTGTCACACTTTATCATCTGCAACACAAGTAAAACAATAAATTCATAATTTTATATCCTGAGCGTATAAATGACTGGGAATTACACATGACTACTGCGCTAAAAGGCATGAGCTAAAGTTCTCAGAGTTTAAGTACAACATCTTTATGTGAGAAACTTCCCCGAGAAGACTTCTTCTGGAACATTTCCTGCTGCATTTCAGCCAAACTGGAGTGGAAAACAACGTTACTGCTTTCTTGGCAAACGCGACAGGTTAGGAGCAAGTTGACATTCAATCTGTTTCCCTATCATAACCAGCATCTTTGTTCACAATTGAGTTAGAAAAAAAATGAATACATATGCCTGTAATTACTGTAACCACAGGCAAAAGATCATCGCCAACCAATATCCTTTCAGGGAGACATGAAAGAAAACACTTCACCGTGAGATGCCAAGGAAAAAGAGAGGTCTTTTTCTTAGCCCAGAATGTTAATTGATTTTGTCCTTCATGAAGTACAAAACATAAACATCCCATTTTTTAAACAGACTACTAAGATTTCCTCAAGTAGATTTTAAAATAATTCTAGTTTAATCTACTGTAACTTTGGGGTCAATGACAAATAAACCTGCTCTAAGAAAAGAGCATTTTGCCTTAAAGCCAGTATTTACTCCTCAGTGATTTACTCATGTGATTAACATGTATAGATCAGGTGTTTTTTTCTAAGTTGAAATCTGCCTGCTTGGCCCCCTTGAGAGCCCTAAAACTCGCAGAGGAGCAGAGTCAGGCTTTATCAAGTCCTTATCAGCGATTAGAGCGGCTACCCCGCTGAATGATCGTTTATTAGATCTCCTCACCGTTAAGGTTCAGGGCACAATGATCTTAATTACTGCTTTAATGGGTGTATGAGCAAAAGCCCAGTGTAGTTCAGCAGTGGCAGTGGCAGCTAAATAAAGGGCCATTTCCCCTGCTCCCAGCTCTTAAAAGGCACGTTTGAAGTGGTGGTGTGATGAAAGGCTCCAAATGAAGGGCAGAAAAAAAAGAACAATAACAAATTGACATCTCTTTTTGGAGAATTATACCATGGGGGAAGGCATTCTCCCATCCTTAATCACTATAAAATGGTTTAACATGACATGCAGAGGCTGGCAAATGATCAAATCTTGACAGCAAGACAAATTGCAAACAAAATGAGAGATCAAGTTTATTAGAGCGCCGCCTCTGGGAAATGAAAATCTTTAATTCTCTTTTTACATTGACATTTATTTGGCTGGCATGAATAGCGACACACACACACACACACACACACAACACACACACACACACACACACACACACACACACACACACACACACACACACACACACACACACACTCTACTGTAACTGCTCCACTGCAATGATAGCACAGTCAATGACATTTATCATGTTTGCCTTTGTAGATGACATCTGAAACACATTGTATTTCATCCTGCCTGCATTCATCATGTATTTTATATAAAGTTCACAGCGGCGCACAGCTCTGTCTTCATGCAGGAGCAATGAGAGAAGCAGGCAAGAATTATCCATCACCTCCAGCACAATGAATTGATTGTTGCTCTTTTTAACTGTCGGGCTCCTGCTTAAAGATTTCTTTTCAGGAAGTGTACTTCCAGGAATTGTACTTTGAAAAAAAAAAAGTAAATAAAAAGAAATGAGATTTTCTTGATTTATAAGAACGCAATGTAATTATATGGGCAATAACTATATAAGCTATACTAATATTAGTATTTATATTAAATATTTACCCCTGGCAAAAACCAATATTCACTTTTCAGTCTCTTTGCTTTTGCTCTCCACAAACCCTCCGAGGGAAATATGTAGCTTTTAGCTGCTAATTCTACTATGTTCACCAGCTAGTTGCTAATTTTTTTGCTAAAGTGGCCTGCTGCAGCTGTAAACAACACTGATGAGAGTGAACCAAAACTGTAAAGTTGCAGGCTGTAAAACTGAAACAATAATTTAAAAGATTAAAAACCTTTGGAGAGCTGAGGAGAACTGCAGAGTTGGGTAATAGTTTTGTGGGTTCCTTTTTCAGATTACATAGTTTTTTTTTTGTTTTTTTATCAATTTGTAATATAAAAATATTGATTACAGCCGCTTTAACCTTTATCATACCAAGATAGTCTCTTGAGAGTCCTTGCCAAAATGGCAGCACACCTTTTCAGGCAATAAAAAGAAAAATACAATACAGATATAAATACAGAAAAGACATGATTAATCATTGATTGATGAATAATGCCTTCGGTGACATACTGTTCAAAGCTTCAGCTTGTAAATACTCATGCAAGCAGTGTGGAATTGAGGACACTGGACACGTGAAGACAGTGTCCTGCAGTGCTAAAAGTCCTGCTGTAGCTGTGCTGCTCTGCAGTCCCCAGTGATGAGTGATATGTTGGAGTCTTTACCTGAGGCCATCTCTCCCTGTGCACAACTACTCTGAACTGCAAGGGCAATGAGGAGAGACACCCTGTGGCTCCAAACAAAGGCAAAGGCTCCCAGTAGTAATCGGAAACTATTGTATCTACCCACACCACTTAAACTGGCAACCCCTGCTCAGTTATGATGACACTGCCTTTTAATGTCCCACTAACAAATATGCATCACATCAAAGGAAATTGGACTGATTTGAACTGAGGACTAATGTTGTCAACCTCTCCTCAAGGTCCCTCTGCCAGCATTTTGCAGGAAGAATTACACTCTTAAGGTGTAAGAGAAGCATTAAAAATTGCTGAGGACTGGCCTGGAGTCTGTCCAAGACAAAGTTAGAAGTACTTCACAAATCAATGCCTGCTTTTTGCATCCCCCACACTTCTTTTATGCACTGAAATGACAGAATGTAGTGCAAGCATTCTTTTTTCCAACATCTGGGGTCAATATTTCAGGTTAAACTTCAAAGAAATTACTGATAGCGTTCGGCTCTCTTCAGTCATCGATTTACTATCTATTTAAGGCTGCATTCTGCAGTTTTGAGATATGAGGTTTAAGTGAAGGGTAAAGCTGTCCAAAAGAGGCCAAAGTTGGGATGGCTTTGAGTGATACAGTACTTAGGTGGGAATATGTGTTGAACGGCAAACAAAAAATGGCCTACCAACAGTTGCAACAGTGTCATCCTTGCCCTGGGTGAAGACCACTACTCGCTGCCGCTTCTTATTCTCCTTGGGGAGGTTTTGGGTCTTCTTTGCAATCTCTGCAATGTCATCTGTCTGTAAAAACACCAAACCACTGGGTTAGTATGTTAAGTTGAATGAATGCATTGTGAAGTGCAATTTCTGAGGAGTTACTCAAAGATCACAACTGTGACTGAGAGGGGTCAGATATTTCCAAACCTGGCAGACGGATCAAGTGATAATGAAACCAGATGGGCTATGAAACTGCTTCGAAAAAGATCAATAGAAGCGCTCAATGATGTTTCCATGCAGTTACAGGAGAGCTGTAAAAGATTAGAATGTCATATTCCCTAAGTGAGATGAAAATAAGCGTGTGAAGATATGCTGTTGTCAGATAAAGCTACTTCTGAGCTGAAGGGATAGGTGGTGCGTGTACTGTATCATTCTCTTCCTGAAACAGGCCATCTCTCCTTAGCATCTGCACAGAATGGATATTCTCGCCTGGAGACGACAGAACTCTCCGGAGTGCTTGCCTTTGATCATGAGAGGGATAAAAAAAACACACCTGTCAGTGCTACTTTATTATTAACTCATCATAATGTACTATGAGCAGGTGGAATGTCTTTATCGTCATCTCGCAGTGGGGTGGACTCTGCTTTTCCATAATACATGACATTGAGGAGCTAGCATTAGGGGTTGTAGATGCCTCTAGCATCTGTGTCAAAGCTAACACTCGAGCACCTTCAGGGCGAGCAAATACTGTGGTTATGGAGTAATCAGAGAGACAGGCTCCAACCCAATACCACCAGCCACACTGGCTCACTCAAACCAATGAGCTTTTACACCTCTAAATGCCTCCCAAATGTCCTTTAATCAGCCCTGAGAGGTCCGGGGAGACCCTGGGCTGAGGAAAAATGGGTGTAACACTCTAAGTAAGTGCTAATGGTGAGGTTAATACAGAGGCTGTTAGCAGGCGACGGTGAAAAAAAAAGGCAATTTGTCACTGTGACTGGATGTAACCACAAGCACTCCTCCAGACACTGAATGCAAAACCACACAAGGCTTCGGCACATTGTCACCATTTGGTTTTATGTTCGACCGGCATAAAAAAGGCGCTCGACTCAGGTTTAGGAGCTAAAAGGTTCTAAGGACCAGAGGTGGTAGGGTGAGCATCATGGCTGTTGAGCAGGACAAGCTTTACATACACACATAAACACACACATACATACAACTTCCTCCTTTTTGCATGGCAGAAAACACTTACCTGAAAAGATCCTATGGCATGCAGAAAAATAACGTGAGTGTAAAACAAATGAATTGGCAAATGATATGGTCAATGTAGTTTACTGTTGACAAATAGAAATATTTACGATTGTGTGGCAATTGATCAGACATAAATCAACAAAGTGTGAAATATAAAAGCTTCACAAGGGTGTTAAATTGTGTTTCTGTGTTGAAGCCGGTGAGAACGGGATCGTCTCCACTGCAGGCTGTTTGACAAACACTGCCAGGGAAAGATTCAATCAGAGAGCTTGATGTAGATAGTTCTTTAAGCATTTAAAAGGGAAACCGATCACAATCAGGCGACTGTGTTCAGATCTGCTGATTGTTGTTTTGAGGACAAGCTTTTTATCTTGTATTTACATTGAAGAAGTACTGCTGTTATTTATCCATAATGTGATGATGACAATGTTTCAGAATACATTTAAAGTGCATCTTGTCAGATATTGACAACTAAAACAGTATCCAATTATAGTATCCCTCAAAAGTGCCCCACTGACTAATTAACTGGACCTCACTGGCCTTAAAAGAGTCACACTGCATACAAAGACACACTTCTGTACACACTTTCAGATGTTTAGTGTAAATTTGACAGAATAACTGTAATAAAATAAAATATTTTCTGTACTACAATAGGATAAAAATTCTCAATTCTCAATTCTTTGTTTAGTTTCTTATAGTAGTATCATATTTGTGATGATATGATTACATTGTGTTATAATTTATAATAATAAAAAGTCTGCTGTCAAAATTAATGATTGATTTGGATGATGTTGTCAAAAAGAGTTACTCTAGTTTGCTATGTAGAATTTTGTTGGATAGAAACTAATGGAAGTTGATTTGACAAAAACAATTACCACTTGCTGATAAATACTCCAGAGCTTTCAGCCGCGTCTCTCGACCTTCTTTGGAGGATGGAGTTTGCTCGGTTGTCATGGAGACTTTGGATACGTAATTTCGGTCACATACAGACCATCCTTTAACAATCACCATGACAACTGAGCAAACTTCTTCTGCCTACGAAGGCCATTGGATACGGCTGAAAGTTCCAGAATATTTCCAGGAAGTGCCAAGATCTTAAAGCTCATTTTTATTATTTTTGACATATTTTGTCACATTTGACAAAATATCATCAAATTTCATCTATATCGCCTACAGTTATTCTGCACTCCTAATAAGTGTAATGTGCATGTGTGAATGACAAATTCCCTCCAATAATACTGGTTTAACAAAGCATATTTGTAACTTCTTGCTTTAAACAAAGTTCTAGAAACTATGCAGTGTATATATTGATATTTGAAGACTTGTCAGTGTACAAGTACAGAATGTGGGCAGGTAAAATTGTCATCAGAAAGTGACAAGAAAAAAAGAAACTGCAACCATCTAGAAATGCAGTAAGTACAATACACACCACAATGATGTTATCTGAGAAATCACATTCATCCAATGCAATTTTTCAGAGTGTTCTGGCAAATTAGGTTGACATGGAAAATGTCAAAGAATTGTAACTACTAGGACAGTCTACACTTTGCCCTTTGGTTTTTTTTATATGAGGCCCCCTCCATCTCTACCACCCCCTCTTTTCCTGCCTTCATCCCTTCTCCTCTCTTAAACCTGTCACTGCCATCAGGATTGCATTTCTATTCCAGTCACGTTGATCACACCGTTAGTGATTCTGGATGACAATTATTCACACAGTGCAGAGCCATACTCAAGGCAGCTCTACCTTTGAAAGAGAGAAGGCACTTAAAATACCTGAGCCCAATTGAGAAACACACACACACACACACACACACACACACACACACACACACACACACACACACACACACACACACACACACACACACACACACACACACACACACACAGGCTATTTGTGTTTTGATTTCACATTTTAAAAGCAGCACGAGGAATATGCAAAATGCAAGCAGAAAATAGACCAAGGGAACATTCATTTTACATCTAAGAGGCAGCCCACTTTAAAGCACATTCTATGGGGAAACAAGCACTGTAATTTCCATTTCCATAATCTAAAACCACAGGTGGCTGTAATTTGGTTATTAAAAGACTACAGTGTGTTTCAGTGTGGTGTAATGCCATAGCAGTGAAGGGAAGACATACAGTATCATCCCTGAGTGCAATGAAGATAATGAGGAGGCTTTTTAACCAGGCAACCTGATGAGCCCCGAGCCTGCAGAGAAAGGCTTGAAACCATGCCCAACTTCTCAGCTTCCCAAGAGGCTTTTCAAAATTCAATAAATAACATCTGTAGGCGATGTTGGGTGCAGACCTAGCAGAGTGCGTCATAACAGAGAGCTGGCTGAACAAAGAAACCATGACGACTGCCAGGTTTCCATAGCAACTGCTGCAAGGCCTGGAGAGTATAATAGCACATCAATCACTGTCCAAAAAGAACTTCATTATCAGCAAAAACAAACCTTTAGGATCTGTTTAGTGTGCAATTGCCGGTCAACTCACCTCAAAGCCCAGCTCTTTGGCAAATGTGGCCGCCTCCTGAAAAAGAAAAAAAACACACAAATGAGCAGTTAATTACAGAGTCACAAACAGAGCACAATGTCACACTCCAGACGTGAAGTAAAGACATCTCGCTTGCGTTCCCTCCTCACATGTGCGGCCATGTCACTTGAGAATAAGTAACCTAAGTTAGTTTTGCTCTGCCAACCCCTAATTTAATAGGCACGTAGCCCACCCATTTAATCTATTGCCCCACTTTGTCTCGTCTTACCGCGACAGCATGAAGTAACACCACGTAAGCCTCCAGCCATGAAACCGCCACTGAAACCATGAATATGTGTTGGTATGTGGGAATCCCCAACACTGCAGGCATTCAACACCCACCATGTTTCTTTACTCTCCTAACAGGTGCACTTAAAAGGCCCATACAAGAGTGTATGCAAGTTTTTGATCCTTAGCTACAAATCATGTAAACTTCACATTGATGCTTAACTTTTTCAAATATATGCTGTAATTTAAAATGTTGAGATATATTTTTTTAACAATTCAGGCAGCCATTGGCTTCTATTGATTTAATTATGGCATGAGAATGGGATGGCAAACTCTTGAAACTTGCTTAAGTTGTGTAATCTAAATTAATGCTGTATAGTTTTAGATATTTGGATGTCTTTTTCTTACTGTTACAGGTATCCATTGGTTTCCATTCATGTCCATACAATATTAAAAAATGATTAGCAGACTCTTGAAACCAGATTTACCGGATTACACAACTCATGAGTTTCACGTTTCAAGAGTTTTCCATTGGATTTTCCTATGAAACCAACGGCTGCCTGGAAAAAAATACATCCAAAACTTACTGCCTGCATATGAATAGTTCCACCAAAAATGTAAGTTAAACATGATTTGTAGGGTATGTTCAGTAATTGTGAATAATGTTTTCAACCATACCAGTGTTTTGGGGACGTTTCAGGGTCTGCTAATTGATTTCTAACATTGTACAGAAATTAATGGAATGGATGCTTGGAATAATAGGGGAAAACATCCAAAGATCTAACACACACCAGCATGGTTAGCAATATTGTCAGCTGTGATGTCAAATATGTGATTTGTAGGCCAAAACGTGCAAAACCTCTGGTATGATTCTTTAACTGGTGACAGAAGCTGTTGCTTGTCTGTTCAGAACGATGCCACAAATCATGACAGACAACCTTGTGCACTAATTCACTTTTGACCCCGGACGGTGCAATAAGTTGATGCTATGATTTTAAACAATCCAATTATCTGCAGAAAGGGGGCTGGTATTTGCCTGACCTTGGGGAGAGGTTGACAACCTGGTCCTCAAACAGAAGGGGAGGAGATGACATGGAACAATAAGGTTACTGGTCCCTGGAGGAAAGCCTCATGGCTCTCTGCCTTGGATCAACATCACAGCACTAGCAATATGTCAATTCATCACCCCACTCGACTCCTTCAAAACACACACAGGGGCAAAGAGGCTAGTCAATTAGCCGCTGTAGTCAAGAAGCGGTTTTAGAATAAGTCAAGGTGCGTAATCTTTTTCTTTCCTCTTCCTTCGCTTTTGTCAGTCTATTGAAGGCTTAGGTCTCACATTTGTTTTCATTTATTTGAAACCACATATTGACTTTTCTCCTCAGGAACGTTCCATCACCGGCGAGTATGAGGCATCTCACAGGGACATGAGCAGCTTAGAAAATGTCTTGTCAAAACAGTGATATTTCATCTGAAATAATTTAAAAGAGACACATGAATGAAGGCTGGAAAATGATGGTGCTGTTGAGCGGCACATGCCTCTATCTCACCCTCCGTCTCTCCCTAGTTAGCTGCTATAATATTTGTGTGAAAAGCCTTTGGAGAGAGTGTGGGTGTTAGAAGAAAAGATAATTGAAGCGATGTCTATGAGGCATGTGTACAGTGTAATCCCTTTTAGGAATTTATTAATTTCTATGAGCTGTTATGAGTGCCAACATCAAAAATATTTGGTACTATAAGCTCAGCTAAAGCTAATATATTGGTATGATAAACACTGTACGGTGGTAAATATGCAATTACAGGAACTACACAGGCAAGTCAATAAAACTCAAATGATAGGAAATAAAAGTAATCATTTCTTAAGGGGCTTACAGCATTAATATTCAAAAATCTTGTGTTTAGGCTGTGCATGTTTCACACTTGACGTGTGCTGTTTTGGTGTGTTGTGGTAGATGGTTTTCAAAATGACGGTCCATGTGCTTCTACAGCTGTCGCAACAATGACAAGTGCTTCGAGTGACATCTGGGCAAAATCCTCTCGTGCTCAAAAAAGCATCTTGTTTGTTCGGAGATTGCTGTGATTGCATGGTCGCCTCTGATGATCCGCTCCGAGTCTGATTCCGAAGGAGAGAGTAATGTTGCAGATTTCGGGGCCTGTGAGTTCTCCTCCTTTACCTCCTCGGGCAAACCAGGTAAAAGATAACAAGGCAGGCTGAGCCCTCTGCAGCCATAGTTAGTATAAAGCTATCAGAATGTGTGAGATGTTGCTGCTGTCAGAGGCTTAAACAGTCAAAGGGATATTTTTAGAGAGCTTAAGCTAATAATCCAGAGCCCAGTCAGGGGGGCGGGAGTCTACAATTTCTTGCCAAGCAAAATGAAAAAGGAAATACACACTTCATGCAAAGGGCAGTTTTCAAAGCACTTTGCAGACTTTGTTTTCCTTGACAATGTATGTGACAGGAGCCTAGCAGCCCTGGTCAGTGCAGACACAGTATGCAGATATTCTCTGTGAAGTTACACATGCTGTATAGACTTTATTTTCTTTCTTTTAATGAAGCTAAACTGCTCAATATGCATTCAGTCTTTAAATAATACCTTATCATGAACAAAGGAGCAAAGTGAGCATTCAGGGCTCTGGATAACATAACATAACAATAATCCAACACAATCATTACATTTCCTCCATGGTGCTATATTGAGGAACACTGATCATCACAACACAACTATTTATAAAAAAAACTCCCTGTCCCTGTTCACTCTCTGCATCTCATGTCAGACATTTCTTACTGAGCAAAAAGAAAAGAAACTGGAGTAGTTGTTATTGGCTCTCGTGATAAAATATTACCAGTAACAAACCGAAGCAAGCATTTAGCTTTTCCTCCTTAGTGTAACACGTTGTTGAGCATATGTCACAGCAGGAGTGAGAGAAAAAAAATCCAATTTGAGTGTTTCCCAAAGAATCTAAATCAAAGAGCAAACCTCAGTGCTAAGGTTAATAAAAGTTGATAAGCTGAAAAGCATAACCAAGGCCTCCCCAAGGCCATTCAGAAAATAGGCATTTGCTTGACCGTGTGAGCCCAAGCTGATGCTGAGGCAGAAATTGAATTGTATTTGACATTGTGTGTGCGTGTGTGTGTGTGTGTGTGTGTGGGGGGGGGGGGGATGATATACAGACGAGGGTATAGCCCTGACAAGTTATTTACAACACCCCTGTTTTCTTCTTCCTTTCTGTGCATTTCAATACATGTTCATTTCAAAGACATTGGAGTTGTATGCCTACAGCCATTTCATGGAGAACTGACTTCCACAATTGAAGAATTTACTTAATAATATGATAGCTGGCTTAGTCCGCAAGCGAAAGGAGAACAGATTATCAGGTCTGAACAGATCAGTTTGATTTGACAAATCACCTACTGTTGAAACTTTTCAAACTAAACTAAGCATGACTGGGTCATGCCATCTCAAATAATTCAGCCAATTATCACTACTTACAGATATATACATATATACAACAATGGCAGATGACATGTTTTCCTCATTCTCTGTATGTAGGCCTAAGCGTAAGACATCACTGAGGCGAGTCAGACAGCTTCCATAAATGCCCAGTAAAAACAACATCTGGCATTCAACTCAAGCGGTTCCAGCCAGATTACTACGGCATACATTGCAGGGTGGTGGGTGGGGGTGGAGAATGAATAACTAATTAAGGCGATGGCATCAGTGAGGATTGTTAGTGACTTGACTTGGCCCTGGGGTCAAAAACAGGACTCCTCACCGTGCCATTAAGTGGCATTTTTCATGTTTTCATGTTCATGGTTTTTGTGATTTACATCTGCCATGCACATGACAGTTTAGCTGGATTCAAAACTAGGACTTCCTCTAACTCTCAAATGCATGACCTTAAATTTATCTTTTTATCAGCGTTGCTCTAATGTCCTGAAGCAAAGTTGTGAAAATCACAAAAAAACACCTGCTGGCAATTGAGATTTCTTTTTTTTCCTTCTTAAATAATTTCATTATTTCCCCCTCTACTTTAACTTTGTCCACTGTTTACCAGATGGTGTATTGTTGTGAGATAGAGTATTTACATGTGCAAAACCTTCTGCAGTGTATAAGATGGTATTCATTTTCAACTTCTGTCAAACCTCTCTGCTCCCCTCAGGATGTGTTCATTATATAATGCACTGCTGTAAACTGCAATGTCACTTCTGCTTAGAAATAGGAATGTCACCATCGTGTTTTTTTGCCCCCCAATCCAAATCCATTAAAACTGAGTATCTGTTGATCTGATGCTAGTTCAGTATTTATTCCCATAACATGTTTATTATTCTATATTGTTTCCTACATATGACAGCTACACAATACACACTTACAGTAATCGTACAATAAAACTAGATATGTTTGATGGCTGAATAGCTCTGCATTATGAAAACAGTCTGCATAATGTTTTCCTAAAAGATTTTGTGTAGAGTTTAGTTTTGTTTGGTAAAATGGGCTTTTCGGTGGTGAGAAGCGTGTCAGTGTGGTTGTCGATTCAGAACAACTAAGATGTCCTGAGCCAAACAGGGCATCGGTATCGGCTAAAACAAAGCTGATCAAAATCTGATCTTAATGACACGTTAAATCAACATCTAAGTAGTATCGGATTGACTCTGATTGGTATCTGGGGCAAAAAAAAACTTGATCGGGACATCCCTAACAACCATACTTAAAAAAAACTACTTCTTGTTTATTTTGGCCTTTGGGGCATACAGTTGATAACTGATTAGTATTTAATGTCAATCACTTGGGAGATGCGCTGTGTTTAAATGAATAGCTATACGTTTTTTACTAGACAGCAATAAAGGGTATGCAAAATCCTCAGCATTCACACAATTATGCCAGTTAATTAGTGTAGTACTGCAAAATGAACCAGAATCAAGGAACTAACCAAAAACCATTTGTTTGAACAGTTCCCTTTAAATCCATTTTGATGAGATGTGTCCAAACTTGAAAGCAAGTGTGTGGTTGACCTAAGCTTTCATGTGAGCAATTTCAACAGTGCCCTTTCCTGCCAGTCCATTACACACCTCTAGCAACAGCCTCTACTCCCATCTATCTCAGGCTGCCTGCAAGGGCAGGAGAGAGGACTCTTAGCAAACCCACAGGGACGACAGCAGCACCTACAGCACAGGTCCAAAGGTTAAACAATCGGAAACATGTGCAGTACATAAATATCTCTGTTGATAGCAATCTTAGGATGAGAAAGCAGGGTTTGCATAAGGGGCTCAGAACAGAGGATGTAACCTCAGATAGAGCAGGAGGGCATTCAGCTGGTCTGGTGGGGCTAATGGAAGCTGTGGCAGCGGCAGTAGCAGCTTTGTGCTGGGGGGAGTTAGTTATCAGCCTGATGGCCTTATCAGCACTGAGGGCCTCTATCACACATCTCACCTCTGGGCTCTAACAAGGGGTCAGCGCACAACGTCAGACTACCAGAGACTGGCTATCTCTCAAGGAACAACACTGGATAAAAGGGAAGATGGGGAATGGACGGGTAATACAGCAGCTTTTACCTAGTGCTTATAACTCTCATTCCAATTAAAGTTCCAGCTGATTGTAGAATTTAAAGATTTTATTTGATTGTTTGACTCTGCACTAGAGTGATTCCAGCTCTTTGGGGCACATTTATAGGGTCAATTAATCAATTTATCTTACAATTAAAAAGATATAAGCAATGTGTTTGGGTGTAACAGCAAGTTAGGGATTTGTTAGTCTCGCTTTGCCAAACCATCCTCCAAGGCGCTTCGGAGGAGGGTCTGGCTAGTCCACACAGCATTCCGGGATGGGAGAAAAACGTGCTCTGGTTTATTGGCATTTCTTTGAACCAATCACAATTGTCATGGGCGGCGCCAAGCTCCGCCCTGAGCCGCTGTAAAATAGCCTCAGGAAGGAAATTGTTTTGGTAGAGCATGTGTTCGTTCAAAAGTTGTTTTAGTCATGCAAGAGAAAACTCAGATTGGACAGATAGTCTAGCTAGCGGTCTTAATTTACCCTGCAGAGATCTGAGGAGCAGTCAACCATAGTCCTCATACATCAACCAGAGTTTAAAATTCCAACACAAAGAAAGCGGAAGGAAACGGACATCGGCGGAATTTCCTGCGGCACCGGAGCAATCCCAGAAGTGGAACCTCGTGGATATAGACTAGGGATTTGTTAACGTTAGTTGTGTTTAAGTTCTCTGAATCGCCTCTAGTTATAAACCTGCACAAACCCACTATTATCTGCCAAAGTGATCACAACGCTGGTTGTTTCACATAAAAAATTGGTATTTGTGTTTTGCCTCTGCTCTTCTCTCTCGTTATAAGAAAAAAAAAGATTTGGGTTTTTTGCATGCACCAATCAGAAAGTAAAAATATAAAAATCCACAACACTTTGTTGCTTGCTCATGTTCAAAACACACCCACACAGTCCTGATGACCCAGATTAGGTAAGCTTTTGAGTTTTAACTACTATTAATTTGTAATTAAAATATGTTCTTTCAAACTATACGTTTGATTGTTGCTTATTTAATCACAAATATTTAGTATTATAGAGAAATACAAGATCAAACCTAGTTTTTCGTTGCTTTTACTTGCTTATATCATTGTGCAATTTTGTTGTCATGTTTGTGTCATCCAATATGGTTATTCTCTTAGTTTATCTCTGTTTTGCATGCATTTTTGATATCTTTGCAGATGGTTTATTGTGTGTAAACTTTGCTTCATATAATGACCTCTAGAATGGTAATAATGATTATACGCTTATTTTTCACTCTGGGAAAAAGTCTTTGTTGAAAAGTCTGCTATAAAACTTTTTTATGAGGTTGAACCCAACTTCATCGCAGTCCATCAGTTTTCCGGCAGCTTATTATCCAGTAAATTCAACAGACATTTGTTTGCAGGCGCTGCAAACAAAAGGTCAAGATAGCAACCTGCTTTTTTTTTCTGCAGTCAACCATTGAGAACAGTGACCATGCCCTCCTGTGTATAATAAACATATGAGCATTTGGCCTGCTCTATTTACCCCCTAATGAGAAACAAAGATATGCTCAGGAGGGACTTGCATGCTTCAGACAATAAAAAACCCAGGAAGGAAAACAAGCTCTGAGAATAATTCAAACCGTTTGTGTGCACAAGGGACATGAGAGCTTTGTCTGAATAAATTGGCCATACAAAAATTTAGACGATGTCCAACGTGTTGATGTGGCATAAGATGGCCATTTGCCAGATGAAAAGCTGCATGGAGGGCAGGGGCCCTTCAACAAGGAGGCTAAATCATTTCATATTTATGCACACAGCTAACATGCAATAGATGTTGCAGGGAGAGCGAAATTACCCCATGGCTCTTCTAGAAGGGAATGCTGGCATGATGCAATCTAAAAAGCCACAATAAATCAGAAAAAAAACCATCATTTCATTCAGTTCAAGTGGGAGCAACGGGGAGATTGAGCTAAGCAGCATTTCTATAATAAGCCCATAGGTTTTATTATCCATGGCATGAGGCAAATTAATTTCTTATTACGGGTGGGTATATTATGCTCGTTGATTATGTCTCTGTCATTTTCTCATCTAGAGTTCTCTAACCATGAGGAGAATAGGGGGAGTCTTCCAAATGACACTGGAAAACATGACTGTATAGCCTGGACTGTGGGAATACAATCATGAGCAGACAAAGGTCAGTCCTCCTGCCAACTCTGTGTGGATAAAGGGTGGGGGGGGTGTATGAGGGTTGTAAGGCTATCTGGGAAGCCCACTGGTGTTCAAACTTCTGCGAGTCCCTCCAGCAACAAGCAGATATCCTGCACTCTCTCCTGCTGTGACAGAAATACACTGGCCTCCGTTCCAGCAGAACGTGGGCACTGTGATGATCTGCTCCCAGCACAATATCTCCTATTACATCCATAATTATTCTCCTTCAGAGGACTCTACCGTGTACCCTGGCTGCCCGACTGTTAAAGATGCTCTATGGTCTCACATTTCACGTTGCACTGCCAAAGACCCCCCTATTTTAACCCCGGCATTTTCAAATATTTCATGGTTCAATCCCAGGGTTGGGGAAGGCGGCTTCAGCAAAGCACAATTACAGTGGTTAGTCGGACTCCTCTGGTGGAGCCATGCTGGCTCCCAAAGTACTATGACTCGCAAACAGACAGGCCAGGAAAAACAGAGAAATCTCAGAGAAATCATTCTTCTCCTGTACGGAATCCTCTCGCTGCCTCTATACACACACACAGGAAAAGGCTGATGGGTTTAATTGTAGCAGTTGCAGTATCTTGTAGTGACATTCACTTCACTTGATCGAGTTGTGGTTCAGAACCTTTTTGGCTTGTGACCCTTGAAAGAAGAAATAATCTTTCTCTTACAAATGAAAAGTTGAGTTTAAAAGCAAAAAAATGCACCATTGTTCTATTTAATGCACTTTTGCTACTCCAGCCTCACTTGGGAAGACCAATAGCTTATAGCTGCTAATGCTACAGTATGTAATACCAAATATTAGGTAGATATTGATGCATAACTGGTATTAGTAAGTCAGTTTGTTGACTATTTACTACCTGTGCTACTGTTAGACTACATTTTAGCAACTCAAACATTTCAATTGATTTATCACAACATTAAAACATCTCAGCAGGAGTCATGCCATTTGTTTGCTGCTGGTGGCACGGATGACTGGATAAAGTGTTCCAAGGTGGCGACCTATTCACTCCAATGAAAGCTGCTCACTGGGCACATAAACCAAAACAGGTTTTCATGCTTCCTCTAATGCATAAGCATTAATGCATAAGCATTAGAGTCGTTCTCTGGCTGAACCTGCAGGCTCTGGCACAAATGAATTGTAGAAAAATAATTCACTGATACACCTCTTCTAGAGACATAATAGCAACAATTGTGATTTTGAATACAAATAGCCATTTTGGACTGTTTGTGATGCTCAGAAAAATGTATTAATCATTTTACTGACACTTGTAATGACTGTGTATTGGAAAACATTTTTGGTCCAGTGGACGTTATGTGACTTGCACCTCTGATTGTTGCCACTGTGCCACAATTGCTGCACAGCCAATTGCTGCTCCTGGGGGCTTCTTCTACTCGCTCTCAGTCAGATTGCCTAATGATGATGTAATTCAGTGGTTCCCAGCTAGTGGGTCATGGCCTGAAGGTGGACCACAGGTCCATTCTGAGTGGGTCGCGACTCGCGAGAATGTAGGTCAACTTCGAAAAAAAAAAAAATTTAAACATTTCCAGCAAAGCAGCTGCTGTGTTGCCCTATTCTTGTCATCAGGCCTGTTTACGTGTAGTCTCACATTGCCAGACCTATCTCATCAGCGCTGCAGTATGGTCTGGCTACACCGCCTATCTATTCTGGAAAAAAAAAAAAACGCTCTGGCTTGTTTGCATTTCTTTAAACCAATCACAACTGTCCTGGGCGGCGCTAATCCTCAATAGCGAGAGGGGAGAAACATCCGGGAGACGGTCAGGCACCATCCCAGCAATGTACATCTGTTGAGCCAGACTAGTTTACATGTTATGCTATATATATATATATATATATATATATATATATATATATATATATATATATATATTTATTTTTCTTTTTTTCTTTTTGGTAGCCTGAATAAGGTGAATTGTTTGTAACTGCTATTGCAATTCTTTTAGTGTTGTTAAATTGAACTCTCTGGCTGCAATGTTTCTTATTTCAAAGAGATTTTAGACCCTGTACTTTTTTTAATTTTTGTGAAGTGAAATTTAAGGCCAGCACAGTGGTTAGCATAGGCTCTGCACCGTAAGAAGGGGATGGGTTTTATTCACTCATAGGCAGAATGGATCAATTGAAATGAGCCGAATGGGTATTAAGTGGGTCTATGAGGTATTTGTGTGGACTGTGACCACTGGCTCAGCCGCTGGGGAACCAGTGATGTAATTAAAGCAACGTCAGCTAAATTTAAGTAGTCTCGCTTTAAAGCCAAGCAATGTGTATTTGCAACACCTTGTCACCAGTTGTCTATGAGTTGCGAGCAGTTCAACTAATAAGAGATTAAACAATAGTCGGAAAAATAGTTATGTAGCAAAACTTTTCTTATTTTTAGCATCTTGCATCTTGGGGGGTCCTGGTCCCGGGATTGGGAACCACTGATCTAGCATTCAGCAAAACATGAAAATGAATAAAACAAGGCAGCTTCTGCATTTATAAAATCATCACAGCTGATGTGCACTATGACTCATCATACAACTCACTGACTGTACGCCATACTGAAGGTCAATGTACTCTGGCGCTGAGCAGAAGGCACGTGACTCATCACAGAAATAGCACATTCAATTAAAATTAAGTTGTGAAAGACACAAAGGAGAGCAGCAGCTAATACTTCATGTCTTTTCCTCCAATGACACATTGTGATTGTTCCGCTTCGCCAGCTTTAGAGATGGTTCTGTGTTCATCCTCCCAGTTGGCCTGTGGGGCCTTGTGAATAAACACATGGAGGTTAATGTCTCATGTTCTATCCCGTTCTCTGCAGACAGCTCTGACAGGAGGAGAGAGAGAAGAGCCTAAAAGAAAAGCTGTTTCGATAATACGCTAATCTGGTTCTCACATCTCTTTGTTTTAGGCGGTGAGACAGGATATTTTCCGCAAGCTACTGTTAAGAAGTACATCTTGAGTCCGCTGTAGGTGAGCTGTCAAGGGGAAATGTTTTCTCCCATTCTTTTTGTGAGAACACCCCTAAGCGGCCTTTAGTGAACTTCCCATCACCCACACATACTGACAGCAGAGAGCACGTACTTCCACGGTCCTGCTCACGTCACCGAGGTGATAAACAACCACAGGCCTAGCCACAGAGATAAGGCTTCCAAGCAGTCTATCAAACAAACAAAGCCAAATGACGAATCTGGAGAGATGTTAAGAAATGATGCTATAGTGTCCATGTATCTCCCCTCCCTGCCTTTTTTTCCCATACACACAGTGACACACACATACACACACACACACACACACACACACACACACACACACACACACACACACACACACACACACACACACACACACACACACACACACACACACACACACACACACACACACACACCCACCCTCTTCAGCCTGTCCTGGAAAAATCATTAGAGCCCCCACCACCCCACACACACTGCATGCAGATGGAGAAAAATAGGGCCGAGAGCCAAAACGCCTGAGGGTCTTTTTATGACAATAACCTTCTGTAGAGCTGCTTGTATCCCTCCACCTAGATCAGGGAGAGGTGCTGAGGGATGGATGGGAAAATAAGAGAGATAACCATACAAAATATTAGGCGAGGAAAATTTACACAAAGTACAGAGGAGGAAGAAATACGTGTCATTTTGCTCTCACGGCCTGGAGAGATGGCAGGCTTTTAAAACAGCTTGAACATTGAAATGATGATGGCTCCTTTTGCCTCAGCAAAGCACATTAATACAGAGCCGAATGCCATTTCCACTTTTGTTAAATGGCTCACCTATTGAGTATTCAATTACAATGGCTGTCTCTCGTTTGGAAGACGGGGCTGGGACCCATAAAAATAAGCTCCCTCTGAGTGTGGAGCTGCAGAACGCATTGGACAGCAATGGAAGGCATGGAGGGCTCCTGTATTGGGGTGGGATATAATGATAATGGCAGGGAGTGAGGAGGTTGTTGGGTATTGGCTGTGGGGCAAAAAAACTAAGCTCCTCATCTGTGGTACCGTTTTAAGGAAGCATATTTTTAAACCATTTGCGCTGATAAAAAAAAGAGCCCAAGCACATGAAATGCTCTAAATTGAGAAAGCCATGAATCCTGGCTTAAAAAACATCAGTCAGGGTGATTAATTCAGTCTTGATTAATCATTCCATTTGTCTATGATATGTCTAAAATTCCACAATACAAATCCGCCAGTAATGGTACATTTCTTCCCCCCCATTGTGTGGTTTATCTCTTATGCTCAAATAGCAAAAGCAAATTGTGGCTAATTTTATCGGCGAAACCACTGGCATATGTTTTTTCCAGCGGTAATGATTCCCTCATTCGGGCCTAATTAACTGCAGCCATTAAATGGAGGGAAATGTAATGCCCTGGGTTCCATGTCAGGTAGTCAGAGGAGGACAGCACAGGAGGACTCAATTAGGCCTGTGCTGTTCCCAGGTTATCACACGACATGTTTGCCAATTAAGTGGAGTAGTGTCTGATGTCTATGTGCCTCTGTCGGCACCATTTCAGGCCCTAGCAGCGCAGAAACGCCGTCGCTAGCCTCTCCACCCCCCCACCAGTGAAGGAACAGACACTACACTATGCCCCAAAAAGGCAGTAATTACAGGATGGATGGGAGACTGTTATATAAGTACGAGGCTGCCGATAGGCCAGGCAGGGCCTGCTGATGCCAGGTTTCAAACAAGTACCAGCAGGATCGAGTTACAGCAGAATTACCAAGGGTAGACTCAGTCAGAAACACAGACACATTTCAACATTAGAAGCAGGCAAAAACAAGGGAAGAAACACAGGCTATTGACATTTTTTGGAGTCTGTTGTGTTGTTGCACGACTGTTTTAGAGTTTCGATCAAAAGAGAATTGTGATCTGACAAGACTGAAATAAGATCCCAGTCATGACAAATAAATGCAGCACTCAATTTTCAAAAACTTCAATCTTCCTCAAAATTATTATATTAGTCACTTTCAAAACATGAGATCTTACAGCTGCTTTTAACATATTTCCAAGTGTGTGTTGCTGTGTATCGTGACTCAGTAAGAGTGGAAGAGGAAGGCAGAGACAGGCAGACACATTAGCCTTCCCTTATGGCACATTCTGCAAGGCTATAGGAGTCAGTCTGCATGATCCTGACTGTCACTGACTTGTTATGAAAGCAACGCGGGCTGAGGCTGATCCATCACTTTGGGGGGTGGAAGTTGGGGTGAGAGGAGGGCCAGGGGGTCTGGAGAAGGGGGGGGGGGGTGAGGGGCGAGCGTGGGCGGGGCAGCCCTGTTGCCTGTCACTCACCATGCACCACTGCATGACCGCCAACCTTGTCTGGCTTGTGCACAATGGGAGGTCTAGGGCTCGACTGTATGAGCAGTCATTCCCCGCTCCCTCCTCCCAGCAGCCAACACAGAGGAAGGCCAAAAGGAGTCAAAACACTCTGGACAGACATTAGTCCTATATAGACCCTGGAAGACCTCACTGCTTGAGGCAGCTGAGCAGTGAATATCTGCTCTGTTTCCCACTGAATCTCTTATTTTGGCGGACCTAGCCGGGTTCAATTCCGGAGAGCATGCCCCGACAAAGACTCCAAAAGATCTCCTTCAACAAACATACATTGCAATTATCCAGAGTCATTAAATTGTAATGACTGGAGGTGTTTGCTTAAGAAGCAAACTTCTTAAGCAAACAGTTACAGTACCACCCACCCGAAAATACGTAACGCTTACAAAATGTACACCGTGGTTTAGGAGACAGAATCGTTCCTCACAGCAATTAGGGAGCAAAAGAGATGTGCATATGTAAAAGGGAGGTCTTATGTTAGGAGAGGACAGAAAAGAGGAAAAAGCTGTAGTCAGCAACAGCAATAAATCTTCAAATGCTGAGCAGCTTCTTTCAGTTGTGTCCTGCTCTGTGGACCCCATCTCTAACCCGAAGACAGGGCTCTCTTTAGTAGCTTTAGCAGTGGGGAGGCGAGTTCAGTCCAGTGATCATCCACTCCCCGCCCCCCGAAGGTGCAGTTTGTCCAGGCGGTGCCTCAGAGTCAAGCTCAGCTGGCCTGTTAGAGGATACTTTCCAGCAGCACCACGGTCTGTGACCACAGCTTGACCTCCAACCAGCTACTCACTTCCACAGAGGCGAGAAAAATCAATAGATCAACCGGCATGAAATGGTGACGCGATTGAGATGAATGATTGCCGGGCTAATTCTTATTCATCTCTTTATGGGGCAGTGATAAGTGAGAAGTTAAATGGGCACTGAGGAGAAATGAGAGCAATGAGTGGAATGAAACAGTGGACATGACATTTTGATTTTGCTTTAAACGAGGTGAGAGGCTATGAACTATAAAGTACTCAGAGAGCACATACCTCCACCAAGACTGCACAATCCTTTGAATTTGTTGTATTAATAATGGAAAATATTCAGAAGTATTTAATTTGAATCAGGCAGGTTTGATCTTAATCCTAACTTGGAATATGGATGAAGTTCATAAAACAACACGTATTATCATTGAGTCACGGCCATTTAAATTCATCAGGTTTCAGTAGGGTCACCTTAAAGCCCAGTTCCGACCAAAGACTTGCGACGAGTTCAAACTTGCAGTTATTTGCTGTGCCGGTCTGCAATATTGTAAAACCTGCAAGTCTACACCAATGCGACAAGACGAGACAGTGTATCATCTCAATAGCATTGACTCTCTGTAATACCGTTCTAACTTCCGACTTTCCAGGCTTTTTTGTAGTTGGATATAATTTGTAGCGTCTTGAAATATGAATGAAGATAGTGATAGTGAGATACTTGCTACAGTTGCATTTCTAGGCAAAAATAACATTTTATTTCTCTGATTCACTGCTCCGCTCCCAATCTTTATTCCCTCTCTAGCTCACTTGACCACATACTGCACTCGCAGGCGCTCATTGAGCAGCCGTCCAAAACTCTGCCATTTCTAACAGTTGACAGTTTGTAACTAAACCTGTTTGAGTCGTGACTCACTCGGATCTTTCACCCGCGTCTTTAAATTAACTCATGAGTTGCGAGTCTCTAGTATCAACTCGGATCAGTTGAGTCCTACTACAAGATGGCCATCTTAGCTGCCAAAAGCTTTATAACTTACAATTTCGTAAGCAACCACAACTCCACAAGTCAACTCAAACGACTGAGTGAGCAGAGAGACAGTCCGAGACAGGTTGGAACTTCCCGACCTGCAGACTCAGAACCGGAAACATTGCAAGCTCACAGACCATGGGACTCACTCAAGGACTCATGTGTCATGATGACTCATGAGTCCGTGAGTGAGTCAGTCAATTGCGCGAAACAGCTGGCTACGAGAGTGGATCTATAGAGCGAGTGAAGTCTCTCCTTGAGTCAGGGTGAAAAGCAAATCCACAACAAAAGCCATTCTTTCATTTCTGAAATAACATACAATGTTCTCCACGTAGCCTAGGCCTACTGTAGGTTTGGTGTATAAATGTAGTATGTTATAATGCAATTAGGTCGAGCAGACAGTCCAAAACATTTCAAGCTCGCAGTAGAACTGAGTTTCCTTGGCAATTTAGCAATACTGACTCAAGTGACTTGCACAACCCGGATCAGTTTAGTGAGTGACCGAATCCTTACAAGGAATCGAGTTTGCCAGGCGTATTTGTAACTGACTTGATCAGCGGACCCTGCTATGAGCCGATTGGCTGTTGAAACAGGTGACGTCCCCTACGTTCTAAAACCAGCCAATGGCAACTTGACAAGCTGAGTCGCATGCGACACCATCACCTGGCCTTACTCGAGCTGAGATGGGACAGTTCAGACCGCTGCAACTTTTCCCTGCAACGGTCTAAAACGGTTTTGTCTAGTCGTGAACTTTGGTCTGAACTGTGATTTTGTTGTTCAAGACTATAATTAAAAGAAAATTATAGGTAAGAGTTGAGGTAAGGCATTTAAAAAATGGTACTACATTTGGTGAAGATTGATTGAAATTTGTATGAGTCGTGATAAAAATAAGACTCCAGAGTTGACAGCCATGCTAGGAGCTCTGTGAGGCTGTACTTACTGTATGAGCAGTAAGGCTTTTAGCTAGCTTTAATGCTAATGTCAGCATGCTAACATGCTCACAATGACCATGTTAACATGCAGATGTCTACCAGGTATTATGTTAACCATGTTCACCCTCTAAGTTTAGCATGTTAGCATGCTAACATTTGTGGCCGATCATTCAAGCACACAGGTTTTTGAGACATCCTAATAACCCAAAAACAAAAACAGACCAACACGACTTCCCCCTTTGTGGAAATAAACATAGCATGCACACAAAACATCTCAATCTCAATCAAAACAACGTGCTGTCAAACAGAATATCTGTCCTAAAGAGGTCTCATTTCACTTACCGTCTCGTTGCCAAACAAGATGTCGACGTAAGGCATGACCTTCATCAAGGGCTCTTTAAAGAACTGGCTGATGAAAGGTGCCGAGAGGTTCATGCAGAAGATTTTGTTGTTATCTGAAGCGTGCTTCGCCACCTTCAGGATGGACTCGGGGGACACAGTCAGGAAAAAACCCTGAAAACAAGAAGAATATTTACTTACATAATGTTTTCCGCAGTTTGACTGACCTCAACTGGATCAAACAAATGCATGTGTACAGTGCCACTGTACAGGCAGCCTTATGCGTTTTGACAGCACAACATGGACTGAAACCCTTTAAACTGCTAATTTGTGGGTTTTGGATCCTAACAAGGCAATTTTAGGGTGACATGGCTTAGAATTATCGAAATAACACAGGAGCCAAAGGGGGGGGGGGTAGCGGTAGTACTCAAACATTTATTTGAAACGGTTTCTTAGAGCATACACAGAGCAACAAAGAAGAGAAAAAAGGGCAGGAAAAAATCCATCCAGGACAAAGCCAGTGGCTGGGCTCCAAGGCTCGTACTGGAGGAAGCAACCTGCACGTATCCAATGATAGGGCAAACAAAAGTCTCGTCTGGACTCTCCTTACTTGGAAACAAGAGAGGCAAGTCCACTCATTGTGTGAATGAATACAAATCAGGTAAGAAAACACCTTTGTGTTTCAGGTGGAAACCTGAAGCGAGACTCTCCTGCAAGCCACACAAAAACACTCCTCCTTTGATACTGATCTTCTTAACCTTGTTTTTCAGCAACAAGCTGCTCTGTAAAACCACTGTGTCACAATAGGGGCAAAAGAGGGGAGAGAGGAAAGGAAAGTTTCAGCACAGTGATACATTTAATCTGGCTGAAAAGCTTCCATTGTGTGCTACAGTGCAGTTCTCATTAAAGCACGATGACATTTGCAGCAACGGAGGAGCGACCTCCATGAAAAAGAAAAGAGTATAATACAGATGAATAGAGGGTGACCGTGTAGTCACTCAAATGTACAAGGCATTACAATACAGCCATGCTAAGCAGGTGAGTTCTTTATTACACATTCATGGTGTCATTCACTCTCTTGGGAGAAATTCTCATCCCTCTGCGTTGCCGAATGACCTGTGTTTTTTTTTTTGTTGAGAAAAAGTCTTAAAGTTAAGGCCCAGGTCAGCGTCAGTGGTTGCTGTGTCACGGTACCATCTGTTGAAGACTAAAAAGGTGTTTTCAATAGATTTGGGAGCACAAAGGAACTCACTCTGGGCTAATGGCCCATCACTGACCCTGACATTTTTCTTTTGCACTGTGCCAACGTGTCAGAGGAAGGGGAGATTGTTTTCTGACACAAATGGTCTTTTTTTGGTAGTTGAAAATAAACTGTCATGGTTACCGTAATGTTAACACTGATCAAAGGCCGGCGGCTCGATCAAATATCCTGAGGGGTGGTGAACTTTAAAAGCCATGCCACAGCTTCTCTAATCACACACTGGCTCTGTGTAATTTACTTCTGGCCTCACTACCACTGCCAGTGCAATCACATTAAATAGCTCAGAACTGTAATACATAAACTGACTTCAGAACAAATTATATTCATGTACTACAAAAAAAAACCACTTTACTCTTATTTGAGCACTCAAGTTCATTTTGATTTGATGCAATGCATTTACAGTGAGAATATTTAAAAAAAATACTAAAATAAACCAAGAGACAAAAACATGCACTATGAAATAATACAATAATCTTTCAAACTCATCAGTACAAATCTGGGTGTCTCCCAGGAAGTTGTTAGGCCAACCACATCCTGTCACACCTCGTCTTGTGAGCAGTTTAGTTTGAAAATGACGGCCTAAACAATCGTCACACCCATTAAATATATGGTATTTGCTGTGTTAAATAGCGCTTCTGCAGCTTTTCCCTAGAGCTTTTTGTTTTAGTTAGATAAAGTGTATTAATCTATGATGTTAGGCGCACCTCCGCTACAAAACACTGTGGGACACCCTGAAAACTAACCCACCAATGAATGACAAACATCTAATTAATAACTCAAAGATTCTGAAGTCTATATCGGTCTTTCAATATACACATTTATATGTAGCTTCACAACATCTGTCAAAAAATCCACAAAAATGTAAAAAGCCATCTACATATATATCCATCTACTTTTTGTGAATGTCTGTGTTTGAGGTAAAAGTAATGCTACAGGAATCCTGTTCATAAAAATCATGCAGGCCATTTTTTCCACCAGGCTCCAAATGTTGTGACTCCAGTGGCTTGTGGGAGAAAAAAAAAAAAAGCCTCAGTCTAAGCCATGTGAAATTCCAGTTCCCATCAGTAGTCTCCGCCGACTACGAAACAGGAGAAGTTTAGTCTTTAGTGGTGTGGTGCAGATCAAGTATCAAGAGTACCAGATCCAGTTTCCCAGGTGTCAGGGAGCCCTGTGAAGTGGGGTGACTATCACATTTCCAGGTCAAGATGATCAAAGCACTTGGTACACTTCGTACAATTTCCACCCAGCCAAAACATTCAATAAAGCATTCAGAAAGGCATTTTCCTGGCAGACAATAATGCGGCGCGATGTTTGGCCATGTCAAGTGGTAATTTGAGGGAAGAGTTGGAAACCAGGGCATCCATTTTCAATGTTTACCCTAAAAAGAGGAATGACTTCCACTTTACTTACACAAAGAAAATGTCTAAATGCTACTCTGAGATGAAATTAGTGGTAATCTAACCATAGAGGCACAAACTACACAGCTGCAGCACGCTATCACACTTTCCCCTGCATTGTATCAGTGTTTTCCCTGGGGCTGCTCACATCTGAAAAGCTGGGTGTGATGGATGGCATGGTGTCACCAGGCTTAAAATAAAAGTGGACATCTGAAGGGTAAAAATGATCTATTTTGGGAAGGGCATTTTCATTTGCACCGGCAGCAGAGGTGGTCATGGAAAAGGAAAATCTTCTTTCTTTTTTTCAGGTCTATTTTAATTCTGCAGGGATAAGGGGGAGTGTTCAAAGTACTGTGTCATGAAGGTTTTGTTTGACACTTCCTAGTACTCAGAAATGATGGAGGGAATTTAAACCATCACCACTTTAGTGAAAAGAGTAATTATGGCTCCTGCAATCATACTAAATTTGATCAAATCCCCAGATCTTAGTCAGGTTTATTTATACAGCCAGAAATCACAAGTTTCTCACAGAGGGTTTTTGCAATATAAAGACCCTCCATCCTTAGAGCTGCTCTTATTAATATTTTATATGAAAAATTGATGAAATGACTGTATAATGTCAAAAAGGTCACTCGTAGTGATAACACCACAGATAAGTATCACCTGGCTCTTCAGTTATTCAAGATTACATTTTTTTTATTGCCATTAAGCAGAGTATAAGTACAGAGCTAATGAAATGCAGTTAGCATCTAACCAGAGTGCAAGCATATAGTGATATATATATATATATATATATATATATATATATATATATATATATATATACACACACACACATACACACACACACACACACACAGTATATACAGAAAGTGCAGGAGTAAGTATTGCAGTGAATATATTAAAATATAGACAGTAGGGATTGCAAATGTGAGGTATGTAAAGAATGAACATCAACAAATGTACAGTTGGATGATATATGTATAGAACATAGTTAAAAAGAGAGGTTTTGTAATAGAGCGAATATGAATAGTGCAAGTAACGTGGTATAAGTACAGAGGATTGTTAAATAGTATGATTGTACAGATATGAATAGTAAGTAACTGACGAGTAAATAACTGTCCAATAGAGTACTGAGTAGTGCAGTAGAGCTCAGCTTTGTGTAGCTTTTTAGTGTCTTTCATCTAAAACTTTACTGTTTTGGTTTAGCCTCTCATCAGAGTTCTTTCCGGACGGAGGAGGCAGCTCTTTTCAGTAAACTCTGATAATCCCAATGTACACTACCTGCCCAGCACCCAACAGCAGACAGACAAAGTTAGCAACTCGCTGGTGAACACTGTAAAGCATTTAGCAACTAAAGAGCCAGATATTCCCCTCGGGGATCGATGAGGACTTGAGGACCAAACCAAAAACTAAAAAGGAAAGTGAATATTGGACTTCTTTCGCCTAGTGGCCAGAAACACAATTCCAAGTAAACACTACTGTTGTATATGTGTAAATAGGACATTTTCTGCTATGTTTGCCATAACCACTTTATAATGTTATAATATGGCAGTTTTGTGTTAACAGCTTGTTGAGTTGCTTCCAAGTTAAAAAAAATAAATAAAATGTGAATGCAGGTTTAAAACTGTGTTCAGAATGATATTAGTACCGCTTAATAACCCCAGCCTCCCCATTCACGTTTTTGGTGCAGACTCATGTTTTGTAGTTAACCTTTGTTTAACTTTTGGCCTCTGTTGGTTAACAGAAACACATTACTCTAGCTATGTGCCTTCACCCGGTTTAGTACAATGTCACACTACTAGACTACAAACCACTCTGATACACTGTTCACAGTCTGTGTCTCGCTGCTTAACCCTTCAACTTTTGTTTTAGATCAGAAAATATGGGACGTAGAAATAAGCGCTGAAAATGTGTAGAAGAAAAATTTAACAGGACAAAACGTTGGAAAAAGCAACAAAAAATAACTTGAAAAAAGCCGTCAAAAATGTTGAAGAAAAAAAAAAAAGGTTGACAGAAGGACAACACAAGGGTTAATAATGATCTATTACCCAAACTGGAGTTTATGACGTCACATCCTTTTTCAATGGAGGGAGGGCTTACGTGACTGTACCCTCAATTTAGGTAAGGAAAAGTTTCTTTTACACAAAAACTTGAACCAGGATAGAATTGGGAACAGAGGAGGGATCCTTGATCCAGGACGGACAAGCATGAAATAGGTTGTGCTTGTAGAGAGCAATAGTGTTAAGAGTTACAAACAGGTGTTTGTTCTAGTGATAAATTCCTTATTGTCAGGAAAGCCCTGTGAGCTAACCAGCAGTGTTTCAAAGCTTTTTAAAAGCCGACCAGGCTATGCTATCCCTGTCATTACCATAGACAGCCCCCCATCATGCTCTCTGGTGCACAGGGTTCATTACACAGAATTAGATGTCACACAGATCAGAGCACACGTGGGGCCACACACTGCTCTCCTCCTCAGTTATCTCTGTAAAGCACCATTGCGAGGTGGATCGATAGCTGAGGTTTGGAGCTTCATTAGCTCAGTATGACTCCATCTCCATCAAGACACCTCTGGCACGCTACGCCAGTGTTGCGAGATATACTGTATTTTACTCCTCGATCCTGAAGGTCCTGCTGTTTTACACACAGACACACAGGGACAAACAAGACCTTCACACATGATGAGGGGGTGGGGGAATCTGTGTCAGTCTCTGGCTCAATAAACAGGAGAAAGAAAGAGGACAAACAAACAGAGGTAAATGATAAATGGTGCCACAAAGTGCCTTGAGTGCTGGAAAAAAAATTACAAGGATGAAAAGAGCTCATTTAAGGCTTTTCTTTTCAAAAAGGAAAATGAGTGGGTAAAAAGCAACAAAGCAAAGCAACAGAGATTTTCACAATGCTTATGATGTTTTGTTTGCGTTGAAAGGACCAGTTGGTTTCATTTAGAAACAAGTTCAATTAAACCAACAGAGAAGATAAATGTGCAACAACCTCGAGACATGATTCAGCATTCCCTGCACTTTTAGGATGTTTGATCTGACTGCAAGGCAATTCAACCGCGCTGATAGCATCTGGCTCTTCTTCTTCTCTCTTCCATTAAGAATCATGTTCTGGTGAAGCTTATCAGACATCTAGGAATTCATCCACTTCTGGTGAGGGAGCTGGAGGGAGGCCAACTGTACTGGAAACAGAAGGGAGGGCAGTGCTTTTAAAGGCCGCTTAGAGATGAGGAAAGGGGGCTATCATGTCAGCCGGGATCTCTAGGGCAACATAAATGTGCCACAAATGCTGGATTTAACAACTGGGCGGAGACATCACTTACTAACTGCTGCAGTATTTATTTCTAAAACATTTTCTCTGGTTTAAATATTACCAGATTTTAAAGCCAGCGGATATTTTTCCCCGATGTCACGAAGGTCTCTTGTGGTGTACGTGAAATATAGGTATGCTGCTACAAGGTCTTGGCGATAACCAAACATACCTGGCCAAGGTCGACTTAATGAGCATGGATAAAACTAGACATTAGAGCTGACCACAAAGCACTTGAGGGGAGCGTGTGTCACACTACCAGCCTGCAATTTGTACAACCATCAGAGACCGTAATTACATTAACCTCAGACGCTTCCACTTTGTAAAGCAATGGAGGAAACTACTTGCATTGAAGAGAAAAAAAAAAGGTTTTTAACCCTAACTGGAGGTTAAGGTTTTGTTGGCATTACAACATTGGATGAATTGGTTTGATTTAAGTTGTATCTCTCTAAAAGTAATTCGAGATCAGCTTCAGGGTCTTTTCAAATGGCTGCCTTTTGCTCTCCTGTTAAGCTCTACAGTTTCAAAAATGTGTTGGCTGGGGGAAGAGGCCAGCCTGAGCGGGAGAGCGGGATGCCAAGGAATGTACTTAAGATCTAAAACAGACAAGATTTAAAGCCAAGAGCATTTAAATGCCAATACTAATCCACAAAATAATTCACCGCATAGCACAAACTTACAGATACCATATGTTACCTCTGTAAGAAGATGAAACGGAAAAAAGCACTGCCAGTAGAGATGCTTTCTTCTCCTAAAAGTGTATTATCTTGGTAATGAAAAAGAAAACCATGCTTCTCCCTCTCTCCTCATGTTCTAAAGCCAGTCTATATTTCTACTCTCTCTGGTTCCTACTGTTGTTCTTGCCTCTATCATTGGGAGATTAGCCAAGAACAAACTGTTTGGTTTGCAGGGAGTTAAAATTTGCTAATGCACACACACTCTCAAGCGTCCTTGTCTGCCACACTGCACTTAATTAGCATTTTAGTGTGAGCAGTTCTCTCTCCTTCAGTACCTCTGAAGGGGAAACATCACTCCGACTCACAGAAAAAAAAAAAAAAAACACACACATACACTTATGGAGTCAAGTTGTGCTCCTGTAGTTTCTTACACGACTTGAGAAGAGGATGGGGAGTTTGTGGGGGTCGATGGAAAAATGGGATAAAAGTCTGCAATGTGAAAACAGATGTTGGGCTGCAGAGTTGTCTGTTCTGAACTGGATTGAAAGGACGTATTAATATATGGGTCAGATGTATAAAGCAGAGGTTCACTGTCGGAGTGTCGACACTGCAGAGGGGTTTCTAGTTTCAGTGATTTGGAGGTTGTGCACAGACAGAAACCAAATCTCGGCAGACATTCCTGCTGCTGGGAAGTGAACATTTCCAAATGTGCCAGTCTGTGGATGTAAATGAATTAGTGCCCTTAACTTGAACACTAAAATGAGGAACCGAGGAGACAATCTTTCACTGTTCGCAAATGCGCCGGTGAAAGCTAGCGCACCAGGTTGGAAAATTACAGGTAATTGCTGAAGCCACTGAATCCAGTTTGGTTTTGGTTGAAAGTCTAAAATAACAAAGCTCTGATTGCTGTTAAGACAAGGGCAGGGAGCTTGGAGGCCCTGTTGCTAAGAGTTAATTTGATACATATTTCTCCCCCTTGAAATGTCTGAGGTACTGGCAAGAGACGGCGAAAAAAAAAAAAGAGTGAGAGGGAGGGTGAGACCCCCGCTCTCCCTGCAAATACTATCCATCTGCCATATTACATTTAACCAGCATGAGAAGCTAAGGGAGCGCCCTTGCACAATATTGTGTGAAGGCTGTCAAATTCAATGCAGGAGCTCGGTGCCCACTGCTCAGAGCCGAGGACACAGGGCCGCTTCAATTCAGTCTAATAATAACTTCTGACTGTGTGCACTTAGCACCAGCTAAATAGGAGAACACGTGGCAGAAAAAGAACTTTTAATTATTCATGCCTCTTTAAAATCACCTAATTGAAACTCTTATATGAAGGCCACTGGAAGAAAACACCAACATCTATCAACAGTTTTTTGCCTAATGGCCAAATTAGTAATTAAAAATTAAAAATAGTCATTTGTAATGAGTGGAGAGATTAAAACTTTGCAGCAGATTTTAAGAGTGCAAACCAAAAATACACTTTTTGCCAAAAACGCATGAATACTTTCAAGAGTCTTTAAAGTGCTGCTTTAGGTTGTTTCTATTGTGAAATCTTTTGTACGATTTCTTATTAGCATTTATGATTTCACACTTTATGTTTAGAGGGGGTACTCCAGGGAATAGGTATTGCACTTCCAAACTCCCAACATGAACTTTTCAGTTAGTCTTCAAACCCAAGCTGAGAAAATAACCCCTGGTGACATCATCAAGGTTTCTTTTGTCAGCCTTTGATTGTTAGCTTCCCGCGAGCCACTGCAGTAGTATTCCTCCATACTAATAAAGTGACCTTTATGAGTAAAATTGATGAATCGACCCTTTAATTCTGATCTCATAATATATTGTGTCATATGATTTATGAAAAATATATTTTTAATCTTATTGAGGCTTTCCTGGTTAAATAATTATAAAAATACAATTTACCATCCATGTCACATTCTGTTTGCAACCATATAACAAGCTTAAAGCAGGACATTTTTACACTGAAGAAGCTGAAAGCCTTTTTTTACCTTGACAAACGACAATGAAAATAATTGATTTTCTTTCAATCAAGTCAATTTATCCATCACTTGTTTTAGAGCACAATCAACACATTTCCCTTTCATCTTTGTACCTTATACTACATTACAACATTACACTGAGCTCACACTAAAGTTTGGACCTCAGTGACACAACATGGTGCTAACACTCACTACTGGTCTTGCAACAGCACTAAAATCAAGCTCAGAAAAATCAATTGCCAGGAGGCAAGAAGTGTGAACTTACATACCCTAAGCCCAATTTCCTTGAAAGTGGAGGTCCTAAATCAAATCAAGTCAAGCCAATGCACCGTGGAATTATGCACAAAATGACACAGCTGTATAAAATGACAACTGGTAAGAAATACCGTCAAGGCTAGGAAACTTTAGAGCTTGTTTATTCACTCCACATGTTTTTATCTTCCTGGTGCTGTGATGATCCTGCGAGTCAACTCTGATTGATTTTGTTTTTATTCAGGCCAAGAGGAAGAAATATTGAGTGCACACACTTGATGTAAACATACAAAGAGGTAGTGCAGAAGCAGTGTGCTCAACAGAAGGTTTACTAGTCTCGTCAATGCAAGAATAAGCTGTATAAAGAGTCTCTTCTTGCTGTGGTCAGTCTCTGCTGAAACTTGAAATTACCTTAAAAATTCCCTGCTGAGTGAAGAGTACTTCCCTACCTGTGCACGGCTAATCACAGCTGATGGAAATAACTCAGAAGGACTTCAAAATCTTAGTGATCAAAAGAAGAAAAAAAACAGCAAAGACTAAAAGACACAGAAGGAGCCTCCAACTTTTTAAAGTGAATTCATGATAATACCATTAAAAGTTGGCCACCGTCCCTGTACTTAAGTTCTGTCGGTGAGTTATTGTGAAAGTTACTGCTCACCACTGGGCTAAACAGACAATTTCCTCCCTTGAAGCACAAGTAGCATTAGCAGTGTAGAGTACTAAGAGCTTCTCCCACTTGTGATTATCGTCTCAGGCTAAGATAAATAATCACAGCCAGAAAATGAGTCTTTCTTAAGCATCAGACAAAACATAAAAATCACAAAATTCAGATGCTGCTGGTAGGCGTCAGGGTTGTCTGCCAAAGCAAAAGCACAAGTTACAGGGTGAAGAAACATGTTCGATGTTAAATTAAAATTGATCAGAGGCATTAGCATGCAGCTTGCCTTGAATAATTCTGAGGTATTAGCCACAATGTGGTTAGTATTGCCTCTCTATTGGACAATATGACTAATACACATCAGGCACTTGTTTGATGAAGACATGTTATACCTATCTACGGGTTTGAACCAGTCTTATTTTACTCTTGGACTAGTCTAATACAATAGACAATTTAACCAAAATGCAGACTAATTTAAGCATAAAAAGGTAGGCGCCCTACCACCAGGCTGACTCAGATATACAGCATATGTTTCAATGGTAACAATCAGTGACACTTGTTGACTTGAAACCAACTGACCTATAAGATTACGTGGCTCATAATGTGCGTTTTGCTTTTGTCCCAATTTTCTTTTTTTGGGGGGTTTGTACGCCTTTTTTGTACGCTCCTGTCAACTGCAGCATAAATACTATTAACTGCCGTCACAATTTTGTTTCTAGATCAGGTTTTGTTTGTCAGGTATTGTTACACTTGTTACAAGTTATTCACAGTCAAGTGTCCTTGTAACTGCTGACATTTTTATTTGTTTTCTGTTGGAATGAGTAGTGCTAAATAGTCTTAAGTTTCCAAGTTTCCATCCATATTTAGCGTACATTTTCCAGAAAATCAGCAAAACAAAATTTTAATGAATGCGCATTTCCTTAAGATGCCTTGTCTGTTTTCACTGCACTCTCTTGCACTTTGCTTTTACCGATACACCAACTTTTCTACCTCAGCAAAGCAAAAAAAAATGTTCTTGTGCTATTACAACCATTCAGGGCTTTTTATGCACAAATTGAAAATACTCATAAAAACTGGTGGATGGAAACTCCAAAATCTGTTCCGCCTTCACTCATTCACTGTTCTCTGCATACAGTAAAAAACACTTAAAACTTTACTCTATAGTGGGCAATAAATTGTGATTTCAGCCACTTCACACCATCACTGATGTGTAGTGCTGCGTAACAGTAATAGTGCTCTAGGTAGAAAAGAAGCAGTGAAGTCTTAATTAACCCAGAATGCATAGAAGATAAGTCTTACTTAAAATGTAACAACGAGAAAGCTTTGTGCAAGTGTTGATCTTTAAACATCTATCTGACAATTTCTCAGATCTGAGCCACAAAGTCCAAGTCTTTCTTCATGAAACCAGACTCAAATCAACATCTAATTCAGAGTCCAGGTAAATAATTCAGCACTAAAACAAAAGCTTTAAGTGGTCATAACTGTTTGTGATCACAATATTACCAATAAAGCAAAAATGTTCCAATCTCTGTGTGGATTACAAACCTCTTTAGCCAAAACCATAGAGACGACCAGTCACTCTCCCGCCTGATTCATTATGACGAGAGCCTCTCAGACGGACAGGAGAGCCATCCTCAGCTTCTACAGCCACATCCATTTTTCTAAAATTTCAAAGTGCTTAAGAGTTGTAAGTGGGGCAGCCTAAATGAAACACCTAGGATGTGGAGTGCTACATAGGAAATGTGTGAATCGTCCCTTAATAATATAGTATATAGACAGAGCAGTGCAATAAGTGCTGGGGATTGGTGACTGAAGAATTCTCCTCTTCAAAGACAAAGAAACATTAACAAAAACTTGGTATCCAACGTGTCAGTCTGGTTGAAGAGTATCCATTACTTAATATACACCCACACTTAGAGCTTAGCCGCAACATGAAAAATTACCACTTAAGGGAAAAATAAACGTATAAAGCTGGTCTGTGGAGCAGGAGGTGGAAGGTTGCCTTCTAATTGCTGGAGGGGAGAGAAACCATGTTAGAGTAAACAAAGTCTGATCGATGGTGGGGATTATATCAGAAAGAGCCTTTGGCCTTTGGCCAAGACGAGCAAACACACTGGTCTCTGTCTCTGCTACAGATGGAAAAAATAGCCAAGGCAAAAAGCTGGTGAGTTAAAAGCATTATATTTCACAGGGGGGGGGCAGATAAAGCGTAGTACAATGCCAGATATGACATGTAGCCAACTATATCACGTCTTGGCTGTTTGTATCAGACAAAAACGCCAGTAGATAAGAGGGCAGTGTTGGGAGTTTGATGGAAGGCTGTTCCGGCTGGGGGCTTAGCTTTGGGTCAGACTATACTCCCACAGCGCTGCAGTGCTGCAGTGTGTGAAACCCCTCCATCACCACACGCACAAGTTCAACGCGCTGTTAGCTGGTCACAGCCGGGTAGAAATGTATTCTGTATACTCCCTGGCTTCCATGTGGCAAGTGCAATTCACATAAGCCACTTAAAGAAATCTGCAGAGGGAGAGAAAAAAGTATAAAACTGAGAGGGGCTTACGAGTTATTGGAGACTTTTAAACACCGAGGCTGCTCATCAGGCAGGGGTTTCCTTTTTCCCCCCCAGTCTTGTAAATGAGTTCACTCCATTGCCTTTAAAACCCTTGTAAAAAGGTATTAAAACTGAAAATAACATAATTCATTACCTCTGTCTGAAACATGTTTAACTCAAAGTTGTAATGCAACCAAAAGTGCTTTGGTCTCGGTTGCAAGGATTAAAAAAAAAAAAAAAAGCAAGGTATGTGTAAAACGTAAGCTATTCTGTCTGGGATGTCATTCAGCACAAAAGGAATTCTAATGACTTTTGAATCCATTTAGTGACTCACTTTAATATGTGATTTATATTAATGGCCCGTGTATTGCTTTCTCCACATCCAACAGGGCTGTGTTCTGCTAAATTTCTCCATAATATTCATGTTGATAAGCAGGTGACGACTTGGAGAAAAGGACTGATTATATTTGCTAATCCCCAAAGAAATTAGGCGAGATTGATGAAAGCGTGCATATACTCCACACAAAGCCTTGGGAGTCTCTAAAAGCTGTTACCATGGTGGTATCCCATTAGAATAACAAACATTTCCCCTGGATGTTTAACATCGCTTCCCAGTGAGCACAGCCCTCCCTAAACCTCCCCTCTCTCCCTCACGCTCAAGCACCTGCCTTCACATTTTCCACTTCTAAAATTCCACCAGCCGCTTGGAAAAAAAGAAAGAAAAAAAAAAAGAGAGGGGTGAAATATGAAATGCAGTTACGAGAAAACTTGAGTGCCAAAAAAAGGACTTTTCTTCAAACCCGTAATAACTTTCCATGGGAATAGGGAGAAACTTAAAAAGAATAACACTTCCCCTTGATTTTCTACTCCTACCACTTTTTTAAGCAGGCAGTGAATTTCCTGGAGTGATAAGGGCTTAGCCAATGTAATCCTCAGAGGACCCTTTTCTGGCATGCCAGGAATCAAGAAACCTTTCCCTCTCGAAAAGAAAAAAAAAAAAAAAAAAAAAGGAGTAGAAAAAGACAGAGAGGGAGGCAACAGTAGGTTGGGGAACAAGGAGGAGAGGCAGCCAGCATGCCATCTCCCACACATGCTGGTGAATGCAAATTAGCATGTGTGGAAAGAGCAGCCGGACTTGCCTCAGCTGGAGATCAACAGAAGAATATTGATATGACAATGCAAGGGGCTTCCCTGACTCAGACAGCACGGGCCACTGAGGACGCTCTAATTGGCCTCACGCAAGGAGGGGGCACCCATAAATGTTTCACGCAGATTGATTCATTATCAGTTTGCTCGACAGGCTGGGTGGGCCTCGTAAAAGTGTACCATCTTGAACCAGCGGCATGTAAGTCACTGTCACCGCAGCAGGACAGAATATATCATCCCAACCTTTCACTTCAGATATTGAAATGAGAGCCAGAAACATGACTTGCCACACTGCAGGACTACTACTCTTGCATTTCAAAACGAGGGAGTAGAAGGATAGTGCAATGATAGGTGACAGAGCAAGGAAAAACATCAATAATTTACGAATGTCTCTTCTGTCAGGATATGCCAAGCTATGATGTGCTGTCTTTTTTTATTACACCAGATGTCAAAGCTGGATGGAAAGTTTGAGGTATAAATATTCTCTTGATTAAGAAGCAACTCTATGTTCAAAATAAAAAGCATTCTTTCTGTAATGTCATGCAAAATAGATCTAACAAGTTGAACTAATAAATCCATACACTGACATCTGGTTTACATTACTGGCCAATTAAAGGCTTCTGTATCATTATAAAAGCTTACACTTAATATCTACTCTAACAGATTGCTACACGAGAAGTCATAAAATGTTACAGCCAAACTCTCTTCCGTCTCCTAATGTGGTTAAACTGACGTTTTTGAACAGTAATAAATGTGCACAAATTATTCAAAAGCCCACAAAAACCTGTCCGTTAAAAAACAACTGCATGCTTCACAGACACGCAAAGCTGCTGAGGATCACTGGCAGCCATTTAAGAGCCGTGAGAAAGGCAGTTGAGCATCTCAGCTTCTCGCTGGGTGGTTGGTTACATGTGGTTGACACATTTGCATCTTCAAAGATGCACACAGACAAACTCAATATGTGTGAGAATGTCTGGGCGGCATGTGGAAAACCCCAGTCCTTCCTCTGAAGAGGTTTCCTCCCCCTCTCAAAGACTATACCACATTTTGAGTTCCTTTATCTGTCAAGCAGTTGCTTCAACAGCGAGTTGTAAACAAGCTGCTTGGACTGGATGCACAGAAAACAGTTGCTGTATACCGTGCAGCACTGTCTGCTCTGCGCCAAACCGAAAAAGGCGCTGCAGGAAACTACAAATCAGGAGCCATTACACAGCAACAAATATGACAGGAACAGTGCTGCACATTATTTGAGCTCCAAGACTCATTCACTCAGTGTCTCTTCCAACGAGCGTGAACAATGCAAGCAGAGTGTGCATTGTGCTACAGAGCAGGAGACTGTTCCTCTGAATTGGGGGTAAATTACAAAAGAGGCCTGTGCAAATTAGACGTGATGGCTTCATAATACATCTGAAGTGTCAGCTTCTCCAGAAACCTACCCCCAGGCTACACTCACGGATCGACGCTTTGAACTTCCAATTATTCCTGCCAAACCGCTGCAATCACCACGCTGTAAAACAATCGTTCTAGCATTACAAAACGCACACAATCAACGTTGACTCGGTTGTTGGCAACGACAGGGTTACCAACTTAAACTATGGTTTCATAGCATGATGTATTTAATCTATATCTGCAAGGAACACAGATATCCCATTTGGCATTAAACATAAAAAGTGTCAACTTCTGAATGAGGTCCTGGGCAGTGGTGGTCAAGTACTGTACTTAAGTACAAATGTGAAGTACTTGTACTTTACTCAGTGTTTCCTTTAGGACTTTTTTTTAGTTCCCCCCCATGAAACGGAACTGACACTTCGCTGCAACACAAATAAATATATTTATTCACACACACAATGAGGCATATTTTCAGTTGTGATTGAACTGTATTTTTTGAGTTACTATATAGGCCAACTTTGATCTTGACATATAGGCTAAGCATTCTGTAGCAAATAACAATAAACCCACTATTAATTACATTATCTTAATGCAGTGTAACTACTTCAGCATGTAAATAATGCACCTCAAATACAAACGTGGGCGAGGGCATTCAGCAATCGCTATTATATCGAATCAACATGTCGAATCAACAACGTGCGATTTAGTTCGCAGGTGAAGAACACAATGAACGAAAATCACCAGTTAATTTAAATTTGCAAGACCAGGCTTAAATGAACTGACAATATAAGTTATACGACTTACAGTTCTCAAGGACGTACACACACGATCTCAACTGGCTAGTTATCCTCGTGTGTCCGCGCTATTCTCCGACATGCGCTCTAACAATGCAGCCCTATTTCTGATACCGTGGGGGGCAGAAATGTTGCCGTGGGGGGCCGCCATGGTCAAATCAACACAGAGGAAACACTGTTACTTGAGTCTTTTCTTTTCATGCCACTTTCTACTTCTACTCCGCTACATTTCAGAGAGAAACTTTGTACTTTTTACTCCACTACATTAACCAGACATCTTTAATTACTAGTTACTTTACAAATTATTTTTTGCACAAAAACACATGCAGTTTATAAAATATGATGCTTTATTACAAATTAAACTACCCAACAATATACAGGCCTACAAGTCCAGCTGAAATAAGTATCCGATTAAACACAGAGTTGATTGACATAACTGTTTGGATCGTTTCCAGTTTCTAAAATGTGAGGATTTTTCTACATTGAGTACTTTTACTTTAAATACTTTAAGTACATTCTCCTGATTATACTTAACATACTTTTACTTAAGTAACATTTTCAATGCAGGACTTTTACTTGTAACAGAGTATTTTCACAGTGTGGTATTAGTACTTTTACTTAAGTAAAGGATCTGAACACTTCTTCCACCATTGGTTGGTAGTGGGTTTTAATCTTGAGAGACCATTTGTTACAGAAGGAGGAAGAGGACCAGAGGGAAACTGCTGTATATCAAGAGGAACCATCCAGAACTGTGTTCCCTCCTGATATTCATTTGGTGAGGGAATATATTCCAAGTGCTATCACAGTTCCATAATATTACAGCACAGAAAGGACGTATAAACAGAAATCCCACACAGCATGTGTGTGTAACTGCTGATCGATCTTATATTACAATATGACCTCTTACTCATGCATACATTTGCTTGCAAAGAACTAAATTACCTTTGCAATTTGGGACACCTGGTGGTACTGGGTGCTGACAATAGTGAGCGATTGCGAGTTCGGCAGACTAAAAAAGGGGCTAAACCCAGGCGGGATGTCAGGATCAAACACCTCAGTTGAACCGGAAAGAGTTACCACAATGGTTCAATAGAGTGAGACTCTGAGAATAAAATAGAGCCCGAGAGAGAGAAGCAGGAAGAAAGAAAAAAATGCTTCCTGTAAAAACCAGCTAAGAATGATTTACTCACAAGGCTAAACATTAAAGAGTCTTCTCAGCCAGTCTTGTTTATATTTCCCAACGACGGGTGAGTAATATACATAGGACGTCTAGTTGAGATGCATCAATATTGTCTCCCCAACTGCACCTGCTACATAATTAATACACACACTGACATGACATGGATATGATATGACAAGGGTATCAGAGGCAAAGAGTTAGAAAAAGAGAGAGTGGATGCATTTTTCATGAACTGGAGAGCTCCCCAGCCAAAGTTCCAGACATGATGTTTCAGTTTCAGAGACGAAAAGGGGCACGGAGGGCAAGAGAGGCAAATATGTGGGTGTATGAAAACAAACCTGCAAAGTTGTATGGAACTGCACTTATACTAATATGTCCACATCTCTGATCACACATCCAGGTTGCCTTTGATCGGCCCTTGCCTCTCCCTCTTGGCTATCTGTTAGGGCTCCGCAAAACCGCAAATGTGATATAACATCCGCTCATCTTTTTACTTACACTGATGTCTCAACATCTGGTGGGCTGTGGCGTTACTGCAGCTGCTGAGACTTAACAAAAGTGAAGGCTGGATATCTTTAAGGGTAACGTTTTCCATTTCTTTCACCATTCCTCCTCAGATTGGTGAAGCTATAAATAGCCTCCATTTCTAGTTCTGTGGAGGAAAAAAACAACAACAACCCTCTCACAGGTGTAGAGAAGAATTCATTTTGCAGTGTATTTGGACAGGGCTGCTCTGCTCTGCCACTGGGAGAGGGGCCTTACAGGGGCCATTCCTCCTCATTCAGAGCCATTACCACCCCACTGTCACTGTCAGTCTGTCCTCTCACCCATCACAGAGCCCAGAGCAGCCCCACAGCCCATCTCAAACCTCACAACTAAATCACATTCTACGCACAAACGGCCGGGGCCATACAGCATCTACTGTATCTAATCTAATCTGTCCATCTCCTGTGTACACACACACACACACACACACACACACACACACACACACACACAATGTAAGTCTGTGGAAAGGCAGGCCAACATCTCCGCACCTGAATCATGTATATTTCCGCCGTGTGTAGTGAAACAAGAGTCGTTAATGCAAATCAGAAATCAGGATTTTCCTCCATAATTAGAGCTTTATCAGCTCATTAAGAAACAGGGAGGCATCGCTGAAATGAGCATGCAATATTCCTATTAAAACCGCTAAAGGAGAGAGCACTTAGAACATATCAACACAAGTCCTTGGGAGAGAGAGGGAAGCAGCTGTGATTGATAAGGTTACTATCTTGTCAGCAAAAAAAGAAAAACACCTTGGGGAAGCGGCAATTTAGCAGAGAACAGAGTGAATGTTCTCAGGTGGCCCTGGTGGCCATTTGTCTGCCCCTCAGTGTTATAATTCCCGATACAAGATGGCACATCTTATTAAAACTTTGACAGATTTATTATTACAGTTGTTTAACCTCTTTATAATCAAATCATGTTAGGGGTTCAAGGAGACTCTCTCCCACTGAATTACAATCATTGTAGCTTGATTTAAATTCTTACCCCATGCAGGCACATTTCCTGTTTATATCAGGCATCATTCAGAGTCAAGTGTACATGGGGGGGTGGGGTTCTTAAAAAAATAATAATATGAATCAGGCCACTTTTTGCACTTCAAGTCGTGTTTAAAAAACACAATAGAAAACTGCTTTTAACAGCTATTGTATTGTGTCAAAGCGAGATTATAGGGTACAAAGTTGGTATTTCACCCTTATCTGGTCCACTAAAACAGTCAAGCATTTGTGGTACAAATTGTACTGCTACCACTCATAGATATGACTGGCAGGACACAAATGTACTACTATTAAAGTGAGTGGGCAAAGCCGAATTAACCCCACAGTCGTGACAGACAGAGAGGGTGACATGCTGGCATATTGTGTTTCATGTACAGTAATTGCTGCAGCTCAAAGTACTCGTGGGTGAGATCGTAGCGTACAATATGACAATGATCGAAGCATGTCATTGGGCCTACAGGGAGAGGACTGTCATTAGCTACAGGACGTTGATGATTGAGTAACACTTTCTCACTGCTACAGACGAAAAACAACCGCAAACGCCTTCAGCAAAATCAATACAGTTTGAGCCGTCGGAATGCAAATAGCGACTATTCTGGCAGCATGACACAGGATGACGCACCATTGCTTATTCTTGCTCCATTCAATGTCATCATTAGCCTTTACAGTGTCAAATCCGCTCAATAAAGGGCATTATTTCCAAAAGGATAAGCGCTGCATTAATCCTTTTATGCTGCTTTCAGCAGGATGGAGTCTCCCATAGCTAATATTAAATGTGCTAGGTGTCAAGAGTGAGATGGCTAATCCTGATAACTCAGGATGTACAGTCAACTTTGCAGATGGCTATCTGCCCTGGACTAGCACTCCTAATAGGCGCAGGAACAGGATGTGCTTTTAAAGCTGCACTTCCCGAATGTCTTCTTCAAAGAAAACGATAATTTTCAACGGGGCTTTCTGAACTGAGAAGATAAGCCAGAGAACGGGGGAGGACAAAATAAAAATGATGCTCGCCTCAGAGAGGAAAAAAAGCTTCCTGATATAGTCCTAGCTCCCTCTTTAAAGCTGACACCTAGAACATACAGTTTATCAATTATACATGAAGCCAGAATCCATCTTCTGTTGGCAGCTTGTTTGGATCCGGCCCGAGCCCTCTCAGTGGTGAAATGTGTCTGGGAGCCCCCGTCCCTCCTGTCGCCTTTTTTTTCCAACTCGCAGCCTGTCCTTAAATCAATCCCTTTTTAGGCCTGAATTTATTTTTCCTGTAACAAATCTGTCTTGGCAAATGATGTCACATAAGCGGGGAGAATGACAGCCTGATGTCTATGCGGGGAACATCAACCTTGCTCCAGCAGCCTCCTCCCAAGGTGAGTAATCATGCTGAGGAGCGGTGCAGTGTGTGGATGCCAGCCAGAGTCCAAACAAACCCAGAGTCTGTTGCTCAAGATAAACAAACCAATTAGGGGAAAGGCATGTTATTCCTCAGTTGGTGGGATATTTGCTAGATGGAAAATAATCAATGCATTCTTATTTCCACGGGGTGAAGCCGAAAAGTCCTGAGCAGAATAAAATCTAGGCGGAGAGGGAGAGTAAAATTATTCATTAGAAAAAATAAATAATGGGACTAAACTAGCTACTAGTCATGTAATTAATCCATGCAGGCGCAGTGGAGAGAGGAGAGCACAGAGGGGAAGATTCATCATAGCTTTTCGCCCCTCGCTCCCAGGGATACATGCCCTTCTTGTGTGGATGAGTCAGCTTACATCTTCTGACAAATGTGAGCCAAGGGCTTTGTCAAAAGGAACCACAGTTATTGTTTTGATTGGTTCCCCCTTGTTATGTTGGGAGCGCAAAATGCTTTCAAATGTGATTGTGCCACTGCATCTGAAAATAAGGCACGCACATACAGAACATCAAAAAGGAAGATGTCTGCTTTTTATTTACCCGAGGACAATCATTTGGCACTTCGACGCTCTCCCTGGCCTCTCCTCCACACTGGAACAAGCAGCCCTATCAGTAATTGCAGAGAGCGGCCCTGCTGGCCAGCCAAAGCATTAGACGACTGGGCTCATGGTGCATGACATTCAAGCTGGCCAATAAGGACAGACATGCTAATCAAAGTGGCTCTGGCCTCGCCATCACAGTGCGACTGGAGGACTTTGCCTAGTCGGGGCGGATGTGCAGCTGCTCTGGCTGCATTTCCACTCTGCCACCTCAGGGCCTGGGCACCAGGCTAACCACTGGCACAAGGGTTTAGATGCCAGGGAAGAAAAAAATGGCGGAGGCTAAAAACGCCACACATGAAAAATAAATCACAGCCAGCTTGTTAGCATGGATAGGAGAGAGGGACAGAGGAAGAGAGAGAGAGAGACAGAGAGGGTTAAAAAACTGGGTTAAGAGATTTAATGTGCTGCTGAAAATCTGACACTTGCCAGAGGTCCACATGTTCCACCAGAGCAATGGCAGCCCTGCCGGCTAAGACTCTATAAAGCCTCCAAAAGCTGCTTACAATATACACTTGAGAAACAATAGATAAGGTCAGAGTACTAGCCTATGTATGAGTGGGACCATGTATGAAAAATAAACACCACTGCATGTGCTAACCCCAGACATGCTTACTGAAACACAGGCAAAAAGCAGTTTGATGCTGTAGTGAAACCATTTGTCGATTAATCAGAACTTGTCAAGCAAATGTCCCGCACATATCCTGGATCCAGCCTCTGAAATTCAGGGTTTTGCTGCTATTTATATATACTGTACTGCATATATAATTGTAAACTGAATATGTCAAAATGCTCTCTAAAGTTTTAATCATTTAGCATTTTGGGAGATACATTCAAATGCTGTCTTGCCAAGACTTGGATGAGAACATTGATACCACACTCATATCTGTCCATTGAATATACAGCTATGGCCAGGAGATGGTTAGCTCAGCTTTGCATAAAGACTGAGAGCAGGGGGAAACCGCTAGCTCGGCTCTGTCAAAAGGTAAAACAAAATCTGTCTACCAGCATGTCTGAAGTTCCCTAATTGACACATTAAATGTTGTTTGTTTAATTCGTATGAAAACCTAATTGTTGGTGGGCGCAGTGGGAGTGTTCTCATCATGAAGAAGAAGTCACTGCTCCCGGCCAAGAAATAATCCTACATGTAACACCCTAAAACAACACAACGGACAGAGGAGAAACTCGTGTATCAGTATGCATAGAATGGCAATTGCAAAAAAAAAATGCCGGCCATTAATAGTATGAAAATTGAGGTGTGATATAATGGAAATCTTGAGGATTATAACTTAAATGAATGAATTATCAAATCATTACAAAATATTATATTATCCTCAGAAGTCATTAGTCTCTTTTAAAAAGGAAGAGAGAAAAAAAAATTACTGGCAGTTTAAAATGGATCAAGGCCAAACTGGCAGAAGGAAGATATGCGCAGGCTTATTACAGACCATAAACAAATACAGCGACATAAAAGGGAAAAATTAAACCTTGCAGAAGGAAACAATTCTCAAAGAACAGTGTCCAGCATCTGCTGCACAGAGATGCACATCTGTGGTGATTTTTTTCAAGGCCGCTTTCGGAAACTGTCATGCTGACCCGAGTGCTGCGGATGGTTTGTGATGAGGAGAATATTCAAGTAATATTTATTCAGTTGAGGCTTCATGCTGCAGTGTTATAATATAGCAGTGTCTGACACTTAAATCTACTTACTATCTTTGCCCAGGAGACACACTATCCTAAAGCGTCTGCGGTTTCATCATGTGAATCTTAATCAGATACTTAGCCAGTAGAGCAGGTTTTTACTCTCCCTGGTGAGAGTATCAACACATGGCCATCAGGCACAATTCACGGCCGCAAAGTGGCTATTTATTTTCTGCTCAGCATTACTTGACAAATAATTACTCAGTCTATTCAATTAAGCCATGGAACTCACACAAATGGCCACAACATCCCAGTGTAGGACTGAAACATTATTCTACGTTTCACAACTTGGTCTCATGAATAAAAAGGCACGCACACACACACACACACACACACACACACACACACACACACACACACACACACACACACACACACACACACACACACACACACACACACACACAGAGAGCTAGTGCAGACGGAGCAAAGGGACAAGGTGATGGAAAGTAGAAATATCATTAAGTCTGAACTATTTCATCCCTTTTACAGCAAGGCAGAGGAAAACAGACTTGTTGCCGGTGGAGCAGATGCACACAGTAATCCGGGGTGAAAGGACATGGTGTTTTCCCTGCTGAAGAAGAAAAACTGTTTCTACAAGGTAACGTGGGTGTACAAGGAGAGAGTCACTGCATGCTGGTAGAGTAATATGGACTACAGCCTGGAAGTCTGCCAGAGTCCAAAAATGTGGCCCCCTCAAGAGGCAATTACTCAAGAAACAGTGGATTAAAGCGTTTTTTGTTTTTTTTTCACTGTTGTTCAAATTAGGATGCTAGAAATAAAGACTCCCAAAATAAAACCAGCACAGCCCTGCCAACTTTTAAGTATTTCCACACACATTTCTTACAAATAAATAAATAAATAAATAAAAATAAATCACACAAATCTAAACCAAAATAGATGCCATTCAGTGTGATGAGAACTTTTCCTCCATAATAACAAAATGAGATGAACCTTGACATCCTGTAAACTTTCTCCACAACCATTTTCAAACATATTTGCTTTTGCTAAAGCTTACTGTGTTTATGTTGTAGTTGAATACATAAATTGAACAATTGACAGTGGGGTGAAGAACTAAGTACATTTACTAAAGTACCGGACAGTTCAATTTTGTACTTTGTAGTTTACGTCCGTATTTCAATTTTACACTACTTTATACTTTATACTACTCCACTGCGTTTCAAATATTTTACTTTTTACTCCACTGCCCTTCTCTGACAGCTATTATGAGTTACCTTTTAGATTAAGATTTTACATAAAGCATTTGATCGTCTTATAAATATATGATGCATTGTTCCAGAGTACCAACAGTTTATAATCTAGTTAAAGTTAGCTACATCTTGACCAGCGACATTAAAGTGCCCATATTATGAAAAAATCACTTTTTCTGGGATTTGGGGTGTTCTTTTGTGTCTCTGGTGCTTCCACACACATACAAACTTTGAAAAAAATCCATCCATGCTGTTTTGAGTGAGATACAGGTTTCTGAATGTGTCCTGCCTTCAGTCTCCTAGTGAGCTGTTCAAAATCGGCTCGGAATGAGACGTCACAGTCCGAAATGAGCTGGCTAACCACAACCGTTAGCTCGTTAGCATGCTAATGCTAAAGCTAGCATGCTACGTCGTTCTCAATAGCAAAGCACTGCTACAACACACACAAGTTCACCATAATCTACAAAAGAACTACTTACATGTGCGCCCTCATTTAGAAGTCTCCCAGCTAATCCTGCCTTGTAACTGACCAAAGTTGGAGAAACAGGCTTTCTTTTACTGTCTCTAGAGTTAGCTAGCTGACATGATCTACATCTGAACTACTAAGCATGTGCGAGTGCAATCAAAGATAGTACAGAAGAAGAAGATGAAAAGAGGTCTCACTCTGTAGCTAAAACAGAAACCAGGTGAAAAGAGGATCTGGCAGTGAGAGAGAGCTGTGCAGTACAACAAAAATATGGTGTTTTTTGAAAATTAAACCATGTAAACCTATTCTGGTACAACCTTAAAATACAGTTATGAACCTGAAAATGAGCATAATATGGGCGCTTTAAAAAAGCAGTAATAATAATCCAGTAATCTAATGCCTTTATAATAATATAACAATCTGCATAACAAGTACTGTTACATTTTAAATACTTACTTAAAGTTAAAGCTATTATGTGTAGGATTCGGAAATTTCTGACTTTGGTGCCTCCCAGTGGTTGTATTAAAGACGCTGTGGGACACAGTTCAAAATGAATGAACTAAAACAACACAAACTGCACCAATTTGACTCCTGAGCTGTGTTCGAAATCCCTCCCTTCTTTCCTCATTATATAATGGACACTTAATAGTTTACTTTAAAAGTACACTTTAGAGTAAAACATTTGTGACATCATCATTTTACATCAAACCGAATAATCACTGAGCTGTTGAGTCATACCATTTATAATTTTATCTATAAAATGGGATGCATTGCATTGTGGGATTATTAGCAAAAAGTGGTTTGAATGCTATGGACAATACTTTATAGTGCATTCATTTCACACAATAAAATGACAGTACATATAGTGCGTGTAGTAAATACAAAGTGATTTCAGAACAGCTTAGGACTGTGGTTTTTCTATTAACATAAACAGATGCAATAGTATGTTTAGAATGCAATACTTAAGCAAAACATCTGAAATCTTCTTCCCCCTCTGACATGAAGAAGTAAAACCAAATCAGGAGTAAGGATAATTGTAAACAACCTAAATAAATCCCACAGACGAGTGTAAGCCACAGGATATCTGTGCAGCCAGCATCGTTTGGCCTCTCCACCCTAATTTACCATGCTCCGCCCACTCAGGCCTGTGGAGCTGTCTGATCCTCCAGCAGAGCTGGGCCAGCCCATACGTCCCACTGGCACGGGACGCCCCGCCAAGAGCCAATCACAAAACCTGCACTCCTGACAGCTCATTACCACTCAATTAGGCAGGTGCACCTCCACGCACAGCCTTCTGACAAATACAGCCCTCCCAGATGCATGTTTAACATTCGACAGAATTATATAGTGACAGCAAACCCTAAACGCCTCACCCTTATCACTTGATTGCCTCAAGATTTAAATCCTATAATTGGCCCAGGCCAGCGGGAGAGAAAAAAAAGCCAATAAATATGATGCAGTCGGCTTGTAATTGAACAATTATGAATTCATATTCATAAGATGCTTGCTGGCAATTACAAAATGCCATCTGATTAGACACAATTTGAAATGACATTGTGCCATGCTAAAGACACTGTGGTGTCAGCCTAATAAAGAGAATACACATCATAGCAGTTGCTCGCTCACCAACATGACCCTCCAGAGATGGGAGACATGCTGACACAGTGGCTTGGCCGGTGACGGACGGGACTTGGCACCCATCGCTCTTTGTCCCCTAAACCTACTGCTCACACTCACTCGCATGGAAAAATAACACCACCAAGGCTCGACTTTCAAATTTTAACACCACTGGGCACAGATTGTGCACATAACAAAACACAAGCAAGGCGAAAAAATGTTGATCCCTTGAGAACAGATTCTAATCAAGATGAAATGATTTACAAATCTATTTAATAAGGCTTGCCAGAAGTCAAACTTGGCATGTAAATGCGGTGGGGATTAAATTTCATCGGCAACCAAGACTGTAACTGATCGCCTGCAGACAAAGGGGGAGCCTGCCAGTTTTTTTCTCCCCCCTCCACCTCTCTTCCCTATCTCCCTCCCTCTTTCTCTCCACTGCCTGCATTTTGCCTCGTGATCCCTCCCTGGCTATGTGGAAGGACAGGGGCAGTGCAGAGTGGTGCAGTACAGAGAGAAGAGGAAAGAGAAAAGACAGAAAAGGAAAGGGTGGAAGGAGGGAGGAGATGGAGACAGAGGAAGGGAGAATTATTGGAGATAAAGTGCAGTGGTGTAAGGGAGAGTAGAAGGAGAGCGGAGGATAGAAAAGGATAGAGGAAGAGAGGGAGAGGAAACTCAAGGTCAGCGTGAGGACAGTTTGGTCCTCTGAGTTGGACAGAGACACAGCCGCAGTCACCTCTGTGCTAATCAGCCCTTCGGCTGGCTGATGAGATGTCAGTTAGTTGTGTGTAGGAAAAACCTCTCTCTTCGCTTTTTTGGCTGCAAATTGCAGGGGCTGGTGGGGCAGAGTAACAATGTGTGTGTATATATGTGTGTATGTGTGCCACTCCAGAGTGTAAGCAGGCTGACGTGCTGCTTGTGGTGCCAATATTGCGCTTTTTTTTCTGCTTTTGCCCTCCCTTTCGCCTCTTTTTCTTGCATATTATGCTACGGTGACTGACGCTGAACTCAGCTTTCCCCTGCAGTGAGGGCAAAAATACAACTGCCAATTAATGCTATATGCAGTGTGCCAGTGTTAACAGTGTGAGGCATTCTACTTCAAGTTGCTGCGCTGTGTGAGAAAAAAAAAATGGTTGGCTAGCTGTTTTCCTCAGGCGAGGCTAAACCTCTCGCAGGCTAATGGGGATAGCGCTATTAGCTGAAGGCGTAAACGAACAGCATCCACAGCTGTGATCAGGTTTGTGACCTAGCAGCACTGCAGCTTGTGTCTCATTGGGTGAGTTTTGTGTATCAGGCCAGTTGGCAGAGGCGAGTGTCTCCTCCGTCTATCCTTGGGTTATTTCTGACCATCTGTGCCCAGTCATTAACAGGCCTTTTCACAGTCAATTGTCTTGTTCGTCTCCCCTCTTCTTCATATCGGTTACTTGCTCCGTGCAAGACCATGATATGGGCCGAGCACTTTCCTGAATGTAAATAGCATAAGTTAGGAGAGGCCATTTTATTAGACGAGGCTAAGGAGAGCTGTGGAGCCATAGGTTAATTCAAAGTGACATCTTGGAGGATGCATCAAGCAGTGGAGATCAAATTACAGGGCAAAGCGCTCAGTGGTAAGAAAAACAAGCCAGTGGTATGCTGCAGAATGTGTGCGTGCATGCTGTGTGTGTTTAGCAGCAAGTGTATGTGTGTCTGAGAGACTGGAGAAAGAGAGGGGGGGGGGAGGCAAAGGAGACAGCAAAAGGAGAGGAGGAGGAGGAGGAGGGTGTCCATAGAGGGCCAAGGGGGATGGGGATGGAAGGAATGAGGGAGTGAAGGGAAGGAGAAGAGGCTAACTGGGCCAGCACGCACACATCACCCCCACCAATTAGAGTCACTCATCTCTCCTTCACACAATACATCACCCTCCATTTCTGATGTTTACAATCGTCGGGGAAAGAAATAACTGTAAACATCACTGCAGCAGCGATGGCATTCAACAAAAAAAGAGAGATATCCTCTGCCTGAAATGCATTTAGCCATTCCTTCTTCCCCCTCACGCCTTTGTTATTGGTCTTTGTGCAACGATTTGCCTAAGGACCCAGATTTCCTAGCAACAGCCTGCCACCAAACATTTGGCAGGAGTTCAACATTCTCTCTCTCTTTTTGAGAAATGGCAGTGCTGCCTCCCTGCTCTGCGTCTGCCACCAGTCCTGCTGCTGCTGATGCCGCCGCCGCTGTTGGATGAGCCAGACTGGCTGCAAGAGCCCTCTAATAATTCTGTTTTCATCCAATCACACCACATAGTAGCAGGCACCTTGAGAGCCTCTGCCAGGAATCATCAATCACCTCTTTAACACACATGCTCCAACAAACACAGACGCACGTGCGAGCAAATAACATGCTAACATACACACATGCACGCGTTTCGGTAATTACATCTACAGATTAGATTGTACAAGACTGCGTATACCACCCAGCAGTTGTTTAATGAAAATCAACAAAGCACATTAATACACAGCAGAGGTTGGTACAGTGAGACAGAGAAAGAGGGAGAAAATGTACAATCTGGCTGTAAATTGGGTAAATACATCTGAGTGCTCTTGACAAGGTTAATGGAGAGAGGAGGCCTTAGTGAACACCGGTCTAGACACGCCACACAGTATTAAGTGGGAATTGCTGTGGCAGTGTATCTGGCTAAGTACTGTAGAAGTGCCAATGGGACCCTAATAAACCCGAGTGATCCCCCTGTTTTGACAAAGAGGCCCAGGAGGGACGCTGAAAACGACGTTTGAGATTCCAAGCACTGACAAAACACCCATTTGTGGCCCTTCTATCCCCTCTCAAATCCCACGGAAGCTTTCCCTGCGCACAAGACTGTCGGATGTGGGCAAAACCCAACTGCCAATTTTGCAGAGGATGTGCCGTGTTTGCTAATGCGAAGCAGAGGCTAAAAATGAGACCACACAAACTCTGGAGGATGGACTGACTGATCTGCTTTCTGGCACAAGCACGGACGGCTTGTTTTTGTTTTTTTGTGTGTGTGTGTGTGTGTGTGTGTGTGTGGGGGTGGGGGGGGGTAATTATGAAACCTTCCTCATTATTAGACTACAGTACACTCATGTTTAGAGGGCTTGTGGGCAACAGGAGGACCATTGTGAATTTCACTTGGGACAATATGCCAAGGAGTATGTTGATGGCTTGGCTGTAATGCTGATTTATGCTGATAATGAACTGCTTAAAGACGTGGAATGCAGTGCAATTTCAGAGCTATCATCTTGACTCGAGATCAGAGAAAATGTTGATCTCCCAGAATTAAATGTAATCCCAAACAGTGAAACATGAGCATGGCAGGCCATCCTACTCCAGAAGCTGTAAGTGAAGACATTACCTCAGTGGTGCAGCTTGAGTGTGTGTTTGAATGTCTAAGCGCACATCTGTCCTGCTCAATCTGTGTGTGTGTGTGTGTGTGTGTGTGTTTTTGTCTGTAGGGGGAAGATTGTGTAGGAGGGGGTAAAGCCGAATGAACTTGAATAATCAATTTTCACACTTTCACAGCACCTGTTGGCTTGTCTTCACATAGAAAGAAATGAATGAATGCATTACATGAAGAACAATTTCACACTGTGCTGCAGTTTCGTGCACAAAGACAAGGGGGAAATGGGGAGAACGGAGCTGTATTGTCTCAATAGGTAACATAGCTCATTTCACTCGACAAAGGATGAATTGATAGATTGACAATGCACAAGGCACGCTCAGGCATTTCCTGAATAAAGCCTCTTAACATTATGTCCTCTTCTGGCAACAGAGTTGGGAAACAGTAATTTTGAATGTAGAAAGTCTCACTTACCGCAATATAATAGACCTTGGCTTTCTTCACCAGCTCCCAGTTGCTGTCCAAGTCCAGGTGTTTTTCCTTTTTGTAGCAGTTTGCCGCTGCCAGGTTAGCAACAAGGGACCTGCCGAGACAGACCCCATAAATCTTCCACCTCGCTTATCATCCATCTTAATTTTGTCTCAAAAACATCCCTAAAACACCCCAGACTTTCCTTTGTTCTTTCTTGATATAAAAAGGATGATAATAGTTTCTTAGAATGTCTGAACCAAGCTAAAATAAAGTGATCTAGATGTCTTTATATTCTTTCTTTCTTTAAAAAGAAAGGGGGTTATCGCAAGATTAAAAGAAGCAGAGGGATTTTCAAAGCTAACCATAAGCCACAAATTATTCATATTATCACATGTAAAAGTGGTCAATTGCTAACAAAAGGTGGAAAAACAACAGAAATACATTACTAAATGAACACTTGAGTTGAGTAGTGAGTGGTGGGAGCTGGAAGTGATGGAGGTGGCATTATCTTAACATAGCCAGTCCTTGTGTGCTGTCGCTTTATGAGCGGCCATCAAAATGAGTGCAACCATCATCACTACTTAGGGGGAAACTGTTAGGCGACCATATGACAGGTGGGCGCTGCTACAGCAAGAGGTCCATTCTGAAAAGCTGCTCACCATGGTTAGCATCAAAGAAAAGAGTAACAGCGTGCTAAATTGATCAGAGTGCGATGATGACGGCCACGATATGACAGCAGGATTAGGACTGCACTTGACCTGAGCTGCAGTAATGGACTCAAAAGGTTAGAACAAGCATGACAGACAAAATGAGTGTCATTACTGAGGGAGTCTAACAGACATGAGCAAAGCACAGCGCTCTTAAATATCAGCTAAGTGTAATGATATCATATCTTTAAGCTAATGGGAAACAAACCACTGATCAGTTGCTCCAGGAATTAGCAATTTTGCAAAGATCTTGCTATTATTTCACTGGTCAAACTGGGAAAAATGTTAGCCAATTTTACCAATCACCAGTTTTCTACATAAAAAAATTATGCAATTCAGAACCACTTTTATCAGCCGAGCTGAAATAAAAATCAAGCATCAATCTCCATAATGCAACTTCCTTGTACTGTAACTATGGTGACAAGGACAAGGACAACTATAGCTAACTGCACAGGCTATGTCATATGTTTAAACTGTTTACATATTACAATTATCGCAAAAAAGCATACAATTGGCCAAACAATGCTAAATAATTTTGGGCTGGACAAAAGCTCTGAGATACTGGAGGGACTGATTTATTGAACCTTTGTTTACAAATGTAAGAACTGAATAAACTTATTTTGTAAAAATGTTATTCGCACGCAGCATCTTCACAGATCTCAGAATGGTCAGATTGAGTATGAGAGGGAGTTTTTTTTTTCTTTGAAGACTTGCACTAATCAAAGCCTGGGGGTTGTGACATACTGGCTCCCGATCCTTCAAAGCCATCACCCTTCCAATCTGGGCCTGCTGGCAACCTTTCCCCTGGCCTCCTGAGCTGTCTGTTAAACACCTGTAAGAAATATTACAAAGCTCGTCTCCCTTAGCACGGCACCTGACCTTTTCAGGTGTCAGAGTCACATCAAACAAGCCCAGTAAGACCATTCAGCGGGGCCGGCTCCCGGGGCGGCCGAGGTCCTGCCGTTGACGGACTGACAACTCCAGTAGCAGCGGATTAAGGGCTGCAGAGGAGGAGGGTGTTTAGAGAAGGAGGTTATTGATCCACACCTGGTCTATCATGAACTGGAGCCCTCGCTGTTAGTGATATTTGTGCGCGCGCACACACACACACACACGCATACAGGCTTTGACCTCTGCTGTCTCAGACGTGCTGATGATGATGCTAGCATGAGAGTCGCCAGAGATGCTGAAGTCCCTTTTACAGCCGAGAAGGCTGACAGGTGAGAGCTGGGATAGCCCAGCCATCTCAAACGCATTGCTACTGTCAGCCTATAGATGGATGACAACCCACTGGGGCGGCAGAGACTGAGTGGGGGCCTGGCAAAACACACTCAAGCTGTTCTTTTTCCTTTTGATGTGTAAGCTGAGCTATGATTCCCTGTTATGACTTCCAGCCCTCAGGAGTCAACTGCCTGCCTAAAGATGTAAAAATGAACCAGAAGGACTATTTCGAATCCGAGCAAGAGGGTCATTTCTTGGTCAGGGGTGACTGAAAGGTGGCTAACCTATTGTCTCCGGTGATACAGGCGGCACAGGTCCCGGTCGGCTCCTCGTTTTGTTCGTAGTAATGTGCGTCGACGTGGGCTTCTTCGGCCTTCTTCTTCAGGATCTCCCCGAAGTGGTCGGTACCGATGCACCCGAAGAAAGTAGCCACCTTGTGGGGTTTCTGGATCATCCACTAGGAAAGAGAAAATAAAAACAGCAGTTACAGTGAGCTCAGTTTACAAAATATAAGTCTGTTTGAAGGGTCAAGTTCAGCTAAGGCAGATGGCATACAAACTGTAGCTTCACAGCAAACATACTGCTTGTGATATATGAGGGCTGCGAGCTGTCGTAAACAACCCAAGACCAATTCCACTCCACATAGAGACACTATTCTCATCCAAGCTTCCATGTGTGCTAAAAACAGTCTCATCTCCTTATTTACACAAACCCCATAATTCAAGGCTCCATCCTGCTTATGCAAACACAGACTGTGTGTGTGTGTGTGTGTGTGTGTGTGTGTGTGTGTGTGTGTGTGTGTGTGTGAGAGAGAGAGAGAGAGAGAGAGAGTGTGTACCTGCTACTACAGGAGCCTCCCTGAACTGCTCGTTGGGCATTTTTTTGGTCTCAACAGTCCTGATGTACTCAGTGACTTTTACCTGATGAGAGGAGGCTGCTCAAATTCTACAGCGCTCAGGTTTAACCTCCAAAGATTTATTGACGTACAGTACGTGCTGCTGTTTGCTCATTTTATTGCAGCCTCCTGTTTTGTTGCTGACGGGGGCCCCTTGTGAATGAGATGTTGCTGCTTTTGGGGATGACCTGTATATGTGTGAAATTAATCATTTCACGCGACCAAATAGCATCTCGGTGGGGGAAGAAAAATGCATTTTCATCACCCATCCGGAGATGCTCTCCCCTGTTATTTTGCACTCCTCCCCCCTTTGGTCTCTAGGTAACTAGTTCAGATGGAAAAAATAAAATAATCAAATAAATAAAAAATACCCAGGAAAAATTCATTACTTTAAGCAAGCGTCAGGTGTGTTTTTAAACCAAGGCTGACAATTAACAATCATAGCTGACCTTGTGGCTTTTACCTGCTAACAAAATCAGGCTGCAAACAATGAATATTTTCACGTCTTTTTTTTTATGACAAATTCCCCTTCATAATTTCCCGTAGCCGAGGGGATAGCTTCAAACTACGTGTTTCGAACAGTCCAAAATCCAAAAGATTAAGAAGTGATATAAAACCGCAAAGAGAGACGTAAAGTTTAGTAGTAGCTGCAACCAGCAAATTTTTGGTATTTTTCCTTTAGGAATGATCAGTGTTGCCACAGTTACTTTGAAAAAGTAATTTAGTTACTTTACAGATTACTTGATTTTAAAAGTAACGAAGTTAGATTACAAGTTACTTTATTAGTTACCTTCAGCAACTGCCGACAACACCCCCACAGCCTCAACATAAAAATGACAACCGGTTTACTGTGAGGCAGCTCGGCATTGCCAGTAGTAGGGATCTGGTTTATTATGGCACAAAAGAGAGCCAGTCAACGGTATTTAAGGGCAGCATTTCCTCTACAACATACTGCCCGACCAACTTCTTCAACTCTCCCCCACTGGTTTTGCACCGAAGTCCAGCTTTTGTTGTTCGAGTGGTGGGGGGACCTCCTGCTCTCTGCTTCGCACCACCTGCTGGGACTTGCTCTGTAAGTTTGACTGCAGTGCTGCGACTCCAAATGTTTCTTCAAATTTGACGTAGTGTTTTTGTAGCTAGATAGCACTTTGTTGCCACCAGCACAGAGTGTACAACCAACCTTAATACTGCCGTCTTTAGCTGACACAAACTCGAAATAGTGACTGTATTTCCAGCTAGAAAGCACGCATCTCTCTCCTACCTCCATTGTTGTTTACGTTTGTGTTGCTGCGTGGTACACGTGAACTGTCCACATGCTGAAAACGTGACTTCACTCCCCGAGACGCAAGAAGAAAGCTAAAATATATATTTTTACTAAGGAAAATGACAAAAATAGTAACGCACAGTGACTTGGAGAAGTAACTTTAATCTGATTACTGGTTTGGAAATAGTAACGCGTTAGATTACTCGTTACTGAAAAAAGTGGTCAGATTAGAGTAACGTGGCATCACTGGGAATGATAAACTATTAAGTGATTATCAAAATAACGTTTTGATTTTCTGTCAATGTCGACTAATGAATTACTAATTATTTATATTATTATATTACTTTGCTAATCTTTTGAGCACCAGTACCAACAAAATGAACAGTGATATTGCCACATATGCCTGCTGTATCTTGGCCCGTGAGCAGGCCTACCATGTGTCATCTTGAGTCATGGCTCAGTCATTCAGCTGTGCCCCCCTCCCTCCCCACCTGGCTGACAAGTACAAACACGCACGCGCAAATCCACAGCAAAAGCCGACAGAAGCGAGCTCTTCTTCCCTAACCTCTTGCTGCAGGCACCTCACACTTATCAAGGTCACTGGCTCGGGTACACGTCAAGTCCTATCTGATTTTCTCTTCGCCGTGATGAGCTCTGAATCCAAGGTTAGGAGCTGCGGGCTGTAAATAATGACAGCGCGGCCCCTCCATTTGCAGGCCTCTCAGGTGGGAATAGAGAGGGCCACTCAGGGGCCCCCGTCTCTCGGATGACAGCATGGTGAATCACAGTGGAACCACCGACCTCGCAACTATACACCCCCTCCACCTCCATCTGAACTCTCCTGCCTCCTCCACCTCCTCTCGCTCTTCCTCTCTGACCGTCAGCTGTACTCTCACTGCCAGCTCAGCTTGTCATTTTACAGGGTCATTAACAGACACACATACACACTAACATGTGCATGAGTACACAGTGCACCCACGCAGGGAATAAACTGACATACACACACCGACACACACACCGACACACACACACAGAAAAATCCTCTATAGTGCCACAGCATCAAAACTCTCTCCCTTCCTATAAAACCCACCCCTGCTTTTGCCAGAAGCTGATCTCCTACTCCAATAAACACAAAGCAGCAATAGATAAGAAGAAAATGTCTTCATTATGGGTATGTAAAATTTTTTATCTTGCAGGTTTTTTTCCCCCCCTCCTCTGTGGTGCACAGGAGCGGGGAGTTATATCAATTCATTTCCATCCCCGGCACCCTGCAGACAATCCCTCTCCATTCCCAGATTATGTGAGATAATACCTCCATTATGACAAAAGCGCTATTCGCGGGGTCGCCGAGAGGTCAACCAACCCTGTGCTGGGTATTCATGCTTAGTCACATCCCAATTATACCGCAGTGGCAGAGGCAGAAATTGGCAAATGTACATCAAGGCGCTTCATTACTGAGGGCTGCTCCAGTGAAATTAAGCAGCAGATGAGACAGAGTGAGATTTTCCCCCAGGCGGCATGTTAGAGAGAGAGAGAGAGAGAGAGAGAGAGAGAGAGAGAGAGAGAGAGAGAGAGAGAGGGAGAGGGAGAGAGAGGGAGAGGGAGGGAGAGAGAGAGCGAAAGAGAGAGAGAAAGAGAGCGAGAGAGAGAGGAGGATGGAAGAAAGAGGGTAGCTGAAGTAACAGATTTCTCTGAAGGTGTTGGGAGCTTGTAACTTTCACAGCAGCTCATGTATATTTACTTAACTAGGGAGAGCGCCGATCCCCAAAGATTAATAATTTCCCATGATACACCACAGCGACATATCTCTAGGTACGTTTAAATACGGATGGGAAACCTAATACAAACAAGCGAGAAAAAATATCCCTGAAAAGCAGGGGGTAAGATGCTGCAAAGGCATACACGCTACAGGCAAAGTGATAAGTATACATTATGTTAAGTGGAGAATAAGTCTGCCGTCTCTTTCTGTTTGGCTTCCATTTACCCAAATAATCTCACCCATAACACTGGCCCCGGGGCCCCCAGATATAGCTATTAATTATGACATCTCATGGTTGCAAGGAGCCCCACTTGGGGAGCTGACCTAGGCCTGCTCCTCAACATCCAGCAGCTGCCACTCTTCACTACGGAGGCAGGCGCTTCGCGTGGCAGCTTCCAGGAGGGCAATTACACAGCCCAGATGAGATGAGGCGGCTGGATGTTTGGGACTTGAGCGCTCAGACTGCCATTAGCACTATAAGCTATTACATTCCCTCTTCTTCTTCTTCTCATGCTCCCCTCCCTTCCTCAGTCTCCCCGCTCACTTGCAGCTGTATATTGATGAAGTGGTAATGGGACCTCTAGTTAGATATTCCTCCTGTAAAAACATTGTCTTGTTTTTAGTCTCCCTCAGGGGTCAATGTATTCTCCCAGAGTTGCTGGGAATCATTTCTGCTCTATTAATGATGCAATTCCAATGCAATTCAGATCTACTGAAGACGCTGCACAGTGGGCCTTTGTGGAGTGTTGATAGATGACACTGTGTGTTATCCTGCAGTTCGAAAACAAAGTGGTTCCTTCTGCACATCACCGGGAAGCTGGTTGGCCGTCACTCCAGTTTCCACCCTCTCACACTGCTCAGTTCATCCTTAAAAACAAGGACAGAGGAGAAGTCTCCATTCTCCTCGCTTCACCTCACCAGCGGGGTCCTCTTGAGAAGAACATGTCCGTGCTTAATGATGGTCACATTAATTATAGGCTTATCAACCCAGCAAAATTCAATAGGGTTATTTATAGAGGCCTAAAACAGCTGAGGGCGAGGGCACTGCACCCCAGGGTTGCCTGTAACAGCCTCCTCTCACTGCACAACCTGTCTTTTAGAGTCAGAGGTGGAGGCTGATATCCGTGTTTCTTTTTACTGTGCAGTTAAAACAACTAGCAAACATCTGTCCATCAGGACCTGTCATGGCGAGCGCTTTTATATAAAGCACGGCAGAGCAGAGGGCCCTCAACACGAGCGCTGACATTGATGAGGTCTGGCAGCTTCCATTAAATCACTCTTTCCTGTAAAGCGCAGGGCATCAAAGCAACCGGCCGAGAATTTTTCACTCAATCAGGTAACACACAAGCCACCCTCACCCCTCCTCCACCCCCACCACCACCATATTCCCTGTCCTCTCAGGGGCTGGAGCCTTCTGGTCAATAACTCCAATCAGTGCAATTTCATGCACAGTTAGCCATGTTGGGGTGCTAGGGCAATGCTCGCGTCAGGGTTGCATATGTTGTTGTCGCTGTTGTTGTTTTTCTTTAATTTTTTCTCTTCCCTGGGAGGGTTGATAAGTGGGGTGGGGACCTGCACTGTGTAAAAGTGGAGACTAGCCAGGGCTAGCATGCTTGTTTTAACCCTGCCTCACCACAGCGGGCTCCCTGCCAAGCCATTAAAAGTCTCTGTGCACTGCTTCTGTGACACAGCTAAAAGAATAGAGAGCAGGCGAGTGGGAGAGCTGTAAATGATCAACACGATAATGAGCTGATTATCAGTCAAAGGCATGGATAAGCTCTCTCTCCAGTAATTTCCTTTCAGATCAGTCAACCACATTCTCCTTTCTGCAATCAACACTCAAAGGGGAGGCATAGCATGTAGCCCGATGGGAATCCGGCCCAATATCAGCTTCAAATATCCAGATCCGAGTCTTCTGATCAGTGCCTGGCTCGTCCCTCGCTGACACACCAGCATGGTGGGGAGGCTTGTGTATTACTACACAAGTCTCCTTTTGTAATGGTTGTTTCACAGTTGTCATGCAGCTTTAGGCTCTGGCTACAGGACAATATAAAGATGACTGATGCTCTAATGATGTACAAATGTACTCTGCAATCGGCAGGCATTTGGACAGTGACTCATTTCCTATTGCTCTGGCTGCACATTAGCATAATATTTGAAATTCAATAAAGACTGCATATAAGGGACTGAATCTCGGCTTTAAAGAGCCCTTTAAACTGGGACTTTAACTTCTTGGAAAACCGTTTCTTCCTAGAAATGAGTTGCATTTCAATGATGACCTTGTGTTGCAATAGTAAGTAGGCATGACTAAGAAGACCAGCCTATAGAATCAAACTGACCCTGATGTCCCATTGGTTTACACTTTGATCCTTCACTGTGCTATAGCCCACCACAACAACGCGTTTCTAAGGGAATTAAATCATATTAAAGGAAGTATTGATACAATTTCATACACCCTTTAAAAGGTGTTCGCGGTTTACATGTTTACATTTATATTCATAGAGTGAACAATAGGGATTTGTGCCAGTGCAATCAGATGAAGATGGGGATACATTTCCTCATTAGTACAACTACTGTTATGCGAATAGACTTCAGACCATAACAGGATTACATAATCAAGTAACTTTGATGATGGCCTTTTAATCGCTGATTTCCACTTAAGATGGCGATTAAGAGGATGACTTGTATTATGTATGTGATCTATGCATGTGATCCATGCATACTGTGTCGTATTTTTAATCAGCCACTGGTGATAGAGATGTGTGTGTGTCTGTGTGTGTGGGGTGGGCATGTAACATGTAAGGTTCACGGTACCTCAGGCAGGTGTACTTTAAGAGGAAGTGACAATGAGATACATGTGGTTTCTCTACAGTAAAAGTCGAGGCAGGCACCGTTTTTAAGCATTTTATGCCTTAATTACATATCTGACAGTAGAGAGATGACAGGAAATAGTCCCAAGCCAGACGCAAGCTGGGGACATTGTGGTTCAGCGCCTTACATCTCTAGGCAACCACGTCACCCCATATAAACCGTATCTCTACCATATGCGAAGAGAACTCTGGTGATTTCTGGTGAGTGTAGTGTGACTTTCTGAATATATTTTTATCTTCAATTTGAAAATGTGCATGTAAAGAGGTACATGGAAAAATACCTATTGTTTTATTTTGAAACCAATGTGCTTGAGTACAGAGCCAACCCAATAACAAGTGAGTCACTGTTTAAATGCATATGGACTGCAATGTACAGAGTACAAGCAATTATTTAAAACCCAACAAATAAAAGGGACAGGATGCGACAAGGGAGAAGGAAATAAACAGTCTATCTATACTAGAGAGTGGTACACTACCCCAGGGGAGTGGTGTTAGACAACACAAAACACCAAAAGCGTTTCTGCATTCACGTGTGTCGAAGACTGGGCGGTGGTAGGGGAGGAGACAGCTCCCAGGAACAGCCCCCGATGATAAGCATCTAATTCTATGACTCGCTGACACACTCCATAGGTTCTGATATTCAACACGACAAGAATGTCCCCGACAATATCTCTTCACCCTCATCAGAGAGCTATCAAAGGGCAAGTCCAGTGCGCAGCGTCTTGCCATACACACACACACACACACACACACACACACACACACACACACACACACACACACACACACACACACACACACACACACACACACACACACACACACACACACACACACACGCATCTTCCATGGGAATCAGCAGGGATGTGTCGCTGTCCCCAGGCGGCAAGTTTATCTAAAAAGGAAACACCTGATTTCTTCTTTTTGGCTCCTCTTCATTCCCTGCCTCCCTTGTTAAACACACAACCTTGATATTGTTTCTGTTGCCCGGGAGGGGTGAATTATTTACAGGATAAACAAGGTGATGTTGTTTCAGTCAGTCAGAGCCAAACTCCCCTATCGTAGCAGCAAAGAGGCAGAGGGGTTTACCTGGTAGGCATGAGGGGCTGAGCTCGGATACAGAGGCTTCACAATGGCGGGCCGTACAGTGATACCTTTGTAAGGGTGGGGGAGAAAATGCCTCCACACTAGATTCATGAACTGGGAGTCCCAGACTGCCGGGGTTGTCCTATTTATCCGAGACAATGGCGACTATAAAAGCCCATGAGCCGATTCAGTGAGTGTGTGCGTGTGAGGGGGTGTTATTAAGTGATCATAAAGTGGCATTTGTGTTTGCGGGGGCTGTTGCCATACAAGGTTCAGGCGTAAAGATGATGAGGGACCTTTGCAGCTAAAGCCTCTAATCCTGTCTATGGTCCATGGGCTCCAGCTGGTGGGAGTGCAGCTGTGCTCGGCCCCTACACAGGTGAATCAGTTCTGCCCCCCCTCCCTCCTCCAACAACTCCCCTGTATGCAGTATGGCGTATTTGCACAGTGCTTTGATCTCACGAAGGTGGCAGTGCCCCCCTCCCTGGATACGGTGACAGTGCGGGTGATCCATGTTACAGAAGAGATTTTTTTTTTTTAACATACGCCAAATGACAGCCGCGGTTGAGGGCTTAGCACAGGTCAAGCCCTGCTAAATTCAATGTGGCGGTGCGGAAAATTCACTTCAAAACATTAGCTGCTGGGAGGAAGTGGGCTCTAATGAGTGTTATGACTGCATTTTTCTGACATAATTTCCCATCAGCGAAATGATGATCAAGATTATTCAACAAAGACTATCCATCCCAGACATTAACCTTAATCTCCCAATATATCCATTGACAGGTTACTGACACTATCAATATATATATATATATATATATATATATATATATATATATATTGTTTAGCAGCAATTTGTATATATATAAAGTAGGTCCCTGAACATAAGCAGCTTAAAAAGAGACTGCCACAAATGCCGTCAATGGTGATCATGTTGCATTATTTCAGCTGGATGCATGAGTTTTCGAAGAACAGCATGCACTTCACATTCATCAGAACAGGCAGACAAAACAGCTGTGCTCCCAGTTTGACCTCTGACCCTGTCTGCACGTTCGCCTCAAACAGATTCACATTTAACACACTGGTTCACTTTGACAGGGACACAATGGGAGGATATGATTAGGCCCTTGGCGCAGATCGAAAAACAACAATCTTAATGTCTTTACGCACTGTAGCAAGATCCCTTTTATCATATTACTCATGCCTTTGTGTCCTTTTCTGCAGGCAAAGAGATTTCTCTTCATATTACCAGCTGGAAATATCAGTGATGAGCTTCTCCGCTTACTAAGCTCGCGGAGTAAAGGCAGTTTGTGTGCAGATTATGTGGCCGGCTGGCTGCACAGGTAAGCAGAAAATAGCTCTTAGCTCCGGCCTGACCTTGAGAAGGATGCCATTCAATCAGTGAGCACACCGCAGTAAAGGCCCCATCATTGCACTAATAGACATAATCTTCCTCTCTGCCCGGATCATGGACAATGCATGGATGGCTTCCTCTTGCTTGGCAAGTTAAAGGGGCAATTTATTCGATAAATTAAATAGAGAAAATAAGCCATGATGAAAGAAACACTGCTGCTGGGCGGGTATAGATTGAACTTGTGTTAACAGTCTGCACACCTAATTTAATTTTCAGTTTATAGACATAACAGAATCGGATGACGGCAATTGACAAAACAGTTAAAATGCAAGACTGAACAGACTGTGCTCGTGCTCTAATTGCCAAGAATGAACATCAGAGGTGTAGAGAGTGTGCAGCACGCTCCTTATCTACACTCCATCATCCAGCTGGAAGCAGACAGAGTCAACATAATAAGGACATTTAAGAACAGTTGCCTGCTTTAAACTTTTAGGTTGTGCGATCAAATTCCACCTTATCAACTGGCAGCTTAAACAAGTTGTGTTATTTTCTGATGGCTTACAGAGAGACAGAGAAGGGGGGGTAACAAGCTGGAACCATCATAACTACTGGCTGCTGCAGTGCATCGTGACAAACAACGGCAGAAAACTTGGGATTTATTGCTCTGATAACCTTCCAGATTCCTTCGGCTGGTGCTGTATGCCAGACAACTCTGACAGAGTTATGCATCATTAATCCCCATGAACACGGCCAGAGATAAATAATGCTTTGCGTCCCTATGAAAAATAAGGCAGTTATTACCAAACCATAAAGAATGGTATTCGTATCATCACTTTAAGCAGATAATAATGTGAAGATACGATGTTTCAAGGATTCAAAGCACACTCACAGTGACAGTGAGCTGTATATTTCTGCTCTCGTCGACAAACTGCTGCAAAAAGAGCTCCCAATAAATAACAGCACTTGAGCAGAGTAAATCAAAAAACTTTATATCACTGCCATACCTCTTGCAATGCTGAGCAGTCACTCAAGCTATCAAATAGCATTTAGTACATACTAAACCAAGGTAAATAATGACTTGGCTCCATCTTTACAATCATGAGTAGAGTAGAAGTAGATTTTAGGTAATCAGTTAGTACACAACAAAAACAAAGTGTGTCTAGTAAACTGTTGCTTGACGTTTCCCACAAAGAGCCACTTTTTTCACTCATCTCAAAATTTCTCAAGGCTCAGACTTGAATTCAGTCCAATAAACATAGTAATACTATATCCCCTACAGGTGTCAATTCCTGGTGGTTAAGCAGTGCAAAGAGAAATTAGAAAGAACTCCGTTTGATACAGAGATGTTTCCAGCACCAGATGCTGTGGGGCCCTCTCTTGTGAGAAGCCAGGCGAAGCTCACTTACTTTCCTATTGAGAGTTGGAACATAAATTCAAACCCTGCTATAAATCAAATATAAATTTTCAGCTCCCCTCACTTTCTCGGGAACGGCTGCAATAACAATGTCATTCGACTCTGCCTGGTTACCATTAATTCTCTGGATTCCTTCCACACTAATGATTTGGTCCTGTATCCTGTGCGTTTTACAAACCCCACCGAAAAAGAAGGGAAATATTACTGACCTATTTAACGCTTTGCAGGTTAAGAGAAGAAACTAAGGTCTGTGGCAGATGCTCTTTACATATACAGTATTTCCAAACTCTCTCAAAATGGATTTTCCTTGCCAGATATAACACCCTGCTTGCCAATAATGTTAATATACCGAAACTCTGCGGCTGCAACTTTCACATTCTAGACGGCAACGTTCCTGAGCCAGAAAAGAGGACAATGCACTCCAGTTAAATCTAACTTGAGTGAAAAATGTGATTTCTATTTAGATATTGTTCTGTGTGCCAACAAGCCTCTCCTTCTGCCAAAAAAACGAATTTGATCTCATTCAGTTCATTTTCTCCTTGAAATCACAGTCTCATAATAATCTTTCAAAAGTGATCGTGGGCCAATACTGATTCATTTAACTCCTATCCCACACTGAATATTTACTGGAATGGCCACATATTCCCATCTGAGCAGTCTTCACAACCCAAATATATACAGTCTAGTATCAGAATCCAATTCGTACTGTATATTTGTTTCGCACAGTGTAAACAGACTTTAATTCCAGTGAAACCATAACCCCAAAGTGTAGCAGAGGGAGCTGATTCTGGTTACAGAGACTGTTTAGAGAGAGACATTCTGGGTGAAACACACTTTACTGTTTAAGCAAAAAGCAAACCAATTTCAGTGCAGCACCTGCACCCTTCTGCCCTGTTGGCTTTGGCAAAAGCAGATTCAAGGAGTTTTTTAGCCAACACTACAAGGCTGCGTGCCTGTAAGAATCTGCACTGACAGAAGGCTTTTAGAGAAGAACCAAGGTCACCACTACAATAACACAGCACAGAGGATCTGCTCAGAGCCAGGGAGAAGTGCTGTGTGTCTCTCTCACACCCTTGAAATGAAAACCAATGAGTGCAAAAGGATACCAATTTCAATAAACTTAACTTCACTCTGTAACCTCTGCAGAAAGACTAAATAAGCAGGACGCTAACAAGCTGTGCTTGTTCTTATGCTATTATACACGTAAGTATAAACCAACTGTGTGTATAAGAGCATGTCCATCATTGCAGCATTGATTATATCTCAAGACTAATTGTTGTGGCTTCCAATCCAAACAGCAGGAATATAGTGTTAGTGTAATAATGTCACAAGCTAATGCCAGACATGATTGCCTCTTTCAGGGGAAATTTATCATCACACAGCTGCCTTCAAAGAGCTGGAAACCATATTTAAAAAGGACAGAAGTTGACCTTTGATGGCTAGTGCGATATGTTCGAGTACCACCTAGGGTCCTTGCGCAACCAACACCCTCAGAAACGCTTTTACCTGGGTCTAACATTGGGAGAGTTAGCGAGTAAGCGTTATCGCTTATTAATTAGCGCGAGACGGACCCACGTTTGTATCTTGTAAGTTACCCCACTCTAATGCCCAAAATGATACCAAACGTCTACAAGTAGTACTAATAGGTTATGCTCTCATAAACGATGGATTGGAAAGTTTGTAAGCCCACCGAAGTTTATGAACACTTGCCTGCTCTCCTCAGCTCTCTGTTGCTGCTGCTGCTGCAGCAGTTAGTGAAGTGTTAGGGCCGTCTACAAATTACCACACGAAAGAGTTACAACAAAAAATATTTATTAATTCAATGATTAAATAAGGTAATGTCTCCAAACTTACCTCAATTATTACTTGTCTCCTGCTAGTTATACTACAGCACTTACTTAAAAAAAAAGTTAAATTAATAAATATTTTGTTGCATCTCTTTTCGGTGTTGTAATTTGTAGACGGCCCTAAGCGCCGTCTTACTGCAGCAGCAACAAACAGCAGAGAGCAGAAGCCAGCAGGCAAGTGTTATTTACATAAACTTCTGGTGTACTTACAAACTTTCCAATCCATCGTTTTATGAGTGCATAACCTATTTGTACTACTTGTAGACGTTTGGTATCATTTCGGGCATTATTAGTGGGGTAATTTACGAGATACAAACGTGGGTCCGTTAGCCCCTGCGCTAAGCTATTCAGCTGATAACGCTACTCTACGCTAACTCTTTCCAATGTTAGACCCAGGTGAAAAAAGCTTCTGGGTGGGTGTTTGGCTCGAGGTCATGGTGCAAAGGACCCTAGGGTGAATTACTCCGAACCATCACTTTAATAACGAGATAAAAGAGAAAGCTCTGTACTATATATTGTAATTCAATCCGATACAACACAATACATACCTGCTACTTTCATTCAACTTGTAATCATCTCTGTTTTTGGTTCAGAATGTTTTTCCATTACTGTGTGAGTTAGCAGGATATCTCAAAATCTTGTTTACAGATTTTAATGAAATTTGGTGAAAAGTTGGGCGATGAGCCAGGGAACAAGTAATCAGTGTTTGGTGCATACCCAGGAACTTATTAATGGACTTCTTTAAAGGATAAGGCTGATGTTAATACATGTTTTTTGTATTGAAAAAAAATGTCCAAAACCAAAATCTTGTTAGTCAATTTCTCATGCCCATTGGTTCCTAATAAAGATGTAAAGCTTTCCATCTTTTAATTTAAAAAAGGGGACCAGTAGCTTCCTAACAACTGGGCACTGTAGTCTTTAGCAAATATTACTCAAAAAGGGGTAAATAGTGCATTTGTTGGGTACTATTTTCTACAGTGAATTAATACACATTCGCTGCTCTAGTGAGTATTTACTGCAGCAGGACAGTGTATGTGGGATTGACAGTGGAGGTGTAATAAAGGGACATGTCAGCTGATGCATCAGTGTGACTCCTGTATGCGTTTTTGGACTACAGTGGAGGTCTATGGCACATATCAGACTTTGGATACACAGGCGATACTAGTTAGTAGGACCAGTTCATTGTTAGTTTTGATCTTTTTGTGGGATTTGTTGACAATAAAAAAAATACAGAACATCAGCTGGTTCTTCCTTTAATAATTTAAGACAGAGAATTTTGGCTATTTTCTCACAATCTATATTGATGCTGATTCAGATAAAATACCACATTTTTAAACATGTATAGATAAAACCATAATAACTAATATTTTGGGAGTTAGAGGATTATGCAGCCTTGGGAGAGCAAGTGTTTTCTCATTTTTAACAGTTAACACTATTTCAGAGAGGTGTTGATTCAATTGTATGGTGTAGTTTGTGCTGTTGTGTTGGACTTCATTATATTCAAGAGTATTTCTAACATTTTGTCTGCCTCATTTAACAATACACAGTGCTAACAACAATTAAAAATGACTACATGAAGCCCTCTTGCATCTCTTTATATCACAATGTACAGGGGCTTCTATTTCTATTGTATCTCTCTTGTGTAAAGTTACTGTATGTGTGTGAGTGTGAATGCAAGGAGATTTCTTTAATATAATTGTTAATGATGGGAAAGCCCCAACACAGGCTTCTTTAAGAGGTTTTCAGAGAAATCGCTAACAGCTGCCAGCCACAGGAATTCAGAAATGCCAAACTAGCACTTTGTGATTGGCACAAGGAAGTTACACCCACTTTGTAATAATATGTTTCTCTTTGGTGAGTTGCCAAATGGGTTGCTGCCAATGTAGACATGACAGACTGATCGGATCATTCTGTACAAAAACGCCAGGCCAAGGAAAACTATAATTATTTGTCTGAGGTCAGGGTCAGGTCGCTGTAAAGCTCATCAATTCAAATGAGAGGTAACTTATAGAATAGATCTAATAATGGTGACTCCACTCAAAAAGGCATTTTGATGTATAAGCCTTAATTATAGCCTTTACACTTTTACACACTTCCATACCTAGTAGGCCTTTTAACTAGGTAATAATAACATTCACAAAATCAGGGAACACACTTGATGTTAATTCTTAATGGGAGTAATTTTATGTTATTTTAAATGACTAAGTGAATGATTTTGATACAGTTAAGCAGCATGATACTGCACTGGTGTGCCAATGAATACGTAAAGGCAAAAACCTTTCAGAAGAAATTAGCTCAACAGACTGACTGCAGTCGTACATCTTCCTCGACTCCACCACACCTGCTCAGGTCCGTCTATAATAACCTGCTGTCTGCTCTGCAGGTGTACTCTGGGTATTTACTCCAGACCCATTTACCACAGATACACGTTACTGTATGTTATGTTCTTCCAGTAGCCCTGTTTCTTCTTCTGTCTGCTCACCGTCAATCTCTCCCCCCCCACCCCGTCTTGATGATACATTTACTTTCCATAAATCAATTTTTGAAACTCTGCAATTACCACACACCACAGGGAGTCAGAGGCAATCTATAAGTCAGAGGTCCTGAAGATGCTCAATAGTCAGTCCTGTCACTTCCTGTCTGCCTGCTTCAAAACACGGTGATGGACCTCAGTGGTGAAGATAACACAGGTCAATAATAACCTGTCTGACTAGACACAAGTGGAAAAGAGGAGCTCGGTGGGGGAAACCAAGCAAAGAAAAACAGGAAAACTATGCATACACCTGCATTGTTGCACAATATGTTAATGGCTACAATACAGGCTACAAAGAGCTGCACCAGATGTTTTGTCCCAATTTTATACCACATACAAATATGACAGTATGTACAATATACACATTTTCATTGTCAACGGTTTAAACAGTTAGTATATTTAGAAATGAATGTACTCCAACAGAAAATAATACAAGACAATGCATCAACGGACATCAATCAAACTGAAACTCTGGAGCACCACTGCCAATTCAACTTTTTAAATTGAATTTGATACTTGTAAGTTTTGTCACTTTTTTTTAGCTTTGAGAAGCTCCGCCGTTTCCTTTGCACTTTGATTTATAGGACAATAATGTTCGTGAACAACACACTCAAAAACTCAAGCACATATTTGACCACTCCATTTTACAGCGCCTCCTTTGAAAAAGTAGTATGGAATTGGGACACATGGGCCCGATCTTGCACTTGGCACAGCACGGCGCAAAGCCCGACGCAAGTGTCTTTGCTAGTTTAAGACCGACGCAGTTGTCAATTTCCCGTCCAGCGCCCACATCCTTTAAATAGCAAATGTATCAGCGCCTATCTGTGCGCCCATGGGCGTGCTGGTCTTACGGCGAGGTGTGTTCAGGTACATTCTTGGTGTATTGCTATCTTGAGGCAACAGAAAGTGACCGCACCATTGACTAACAAAAACCTGGTCTAAAGTCACATTAGTAAAATTATATGATCTGCTCGCACGCTTTCACTTCACGCACAAGCAGATCAGTTTCTTTTCCTGGAAATCTCTCCTTCCTGCTTAGCAAATCCACCATCATAATCGTAATGCGCCAAGGTTCAAATGCACCTGGCTTTTAAAGGGAATGGGAGATGACACCGATTGGTTTATTGCATGTTACGCCCAAAACACACATATGATTAGTTAAGAAACTAAGTACAACCCTTTTGAACCATGTGCCTGGCGCACAGACCCTTTTTTCTGCTGTTAAACTAGCAAAAGTGGATTTGTACACGCCCTAAACCCACCTGCTCCAGATGCTTCATGCCGTGCGCTTAGGTCATTAAAATAGGGCCCAGAGTCTCTTCAGTGTTGTTGTAATTCCTGTTGGTTGCAGATAGAGGTGAATACAAGTCATACATGACGTAATGTCCCTTTAATAACGTTTTGATGAAGTAATGCTTCCAAAGACTGGCAGTATTAGCACCACCTGCCATGTACAGCAGCAGTGCCTGAAAGACCCTTGAGACGGATATGTGATATTCTACTGCTAGTCCCACTGCTACTTTGACAGCAGCTTTCAAGAATGGAAATTTAATTTCTTTACATGTTTACCTTTGTTTCATCCCTACCTACCTCCCCCCCACCCCCTCTAGCACTTCCCTTCTCTCTTCCTTCCCAGGAGACAAAGCAGGCAGACAGCTCTTATAAACAGTGGCATGAAGCCTTACAGTGACGGCGTATTTCGAGGCAACGGATGTGATCAATTATCGAGTGACCGATTCTCTTTAATTAGAGGGTTTAAGTATTGAGTTAGCCTGGGTGGGAAGCTGAGAAGCAGCATGTAAACCAACCTCATTACACTGCAGTGATTCACCTCCCAGGAGCTGCGATCCACGCAGTGTTTACACCATACATTTGTTTCTGTGGTAACATATCGAGTGGAGGAATGGCTTGGTGACAGACCCAGTTTTTTTTTCGCCCTCCTCTCCTCTATTCTCTCTCCATTTTCTTTCTTTCACTCTCCCTCCCACTCACTGCTGAAGAGGCAGTCACACTGGTTTGCCTTTTGTTGTGGAGAGTCTGGAGAGGTAGCACAATGTGTCCTAGTTAAAGCAGTGCCCCATCTGCCCAACATAATTAGACAATTATGCTGGAAGGATCCGTCATTAATTCCTTTGTGGTGGCCAATTTCGCACCACAAAGAGGTCTCAGGTTTAGTTTTTCTTTGCAGATCTCTGTTCATTTACCCTGGCCCCTGTTGTCGTCCTCGAGTATTGATACTGTGGCAACTTGGGGCAGGAAAATATTCTCCTGTCAATATTGACTGGTTTGTACAGTTGTAGTGAAAAGGCCAAGGGGAATATTGGCTGCTGTCTCGTGCTGAATAAAAACAAGCAGCTAGGAAACGGCACTGTGAAAACACAGGCAGACACACAACAAACAACCATAGTTAATGTATCGAGGTTGAGCATACTGATGAAATATGCATTATGTAGAATTATCCTGGTGTTGCATTGTGGGGTATATACACTAATCTGCTTCACATACATTTTAAAATGCCAGTTTGGCCTACTTAAACACCACCAATTAAATCAGACATGCATTCATTATATTCACGTTGGAGTGATGAAATACAAAACAATCACTTTAATAAATGTTTTTGTGGGGTCACCCTTGTCCTATTAACAGTGTCAGTGCCATCTAACTTAATCAATTAAGTAAAGAAGCTAATTCTATAATTATATCATTAATAGCATCAGTAATACATAAACTGTATCATGCTGTATCAAGCTGAAAGCTTGGAGCATTCAATTTATAATGATATGAAAAGTTAACAACTCCTTGCAATTGTTTGGTATCTGTAGTTGATAAACAACTGAAATGGTAGTATTAGCACTAGGATGTACAGCATGCATTGTATATTACATGCTAAAATTAAGGCTAGCTAAGAGGGCAACATTAGCATTTTAACCTGCATGCAGTAATCAGCTGTCTGACTGCAATTACTATCCCTAAATCTACACCATCACATTGGCTAAAATGTAAATTGATCATCTATTAGTGGCTTAGACCAAGACAGGTACTTTCTGCCATTTTATTTGTGTATCCAAATTTCAAATAGAATCAAATGTAACGTTGACACCACTTTTAGCCAAAAAAAAACATTATACAACAGAGAGCTAGATGTGATGCGACACTGCACCTGTCAGCGATGTCCCAAATGTACTGCTCACAATAGGAGCAAACCGTTGAGTGTATTATGTAAAGAACATTGCATGAGTGCAGGAGGGAGTGATTTCAGACACAGCACAAGACATCACTTCTACCCTGTATTCAACTAACCAGCCTTTATGCTTAATTATATGGGTCTGGCAGACTGAAGTTCCACCTCAGCTTTCTGTCGGTTGTTATGGAGCAACCTGCTGCTTGTGAAAGTACAATTTGTAAACTCCCTATCAAACATATGTGTTGTCACAATAACAGTTTCACAATTACACTGAGTAACTCAGCTTTACAGAGACATGTGGGAAGATATCTTACAATGTAGCCCAAATCTGATTAGAGCAGTGATCTAATCAGCCATGAATTCATCTGTGAAGACAAGCAGGCAAGAGAAAATCACCGCAGAGAATTCTGTATAATTATCAAAAATCTCACAGCGGTACATTAAAATTCTAATTACGACATATTATCTTAATTGCAAAGGAGATGCAAATCAAAACAAGGTTAACGCTGCTCCCTTAACATGCAGGAGAACATGTGGTGGGAACCTCTTCAATATTCACTAAATCAGCTTGACTTGTTCGACATGAGAGGCTGTCATTTTGTAATGCTTTCCCCTCTTAGGGGCGATAATCTTAGCTGAGAGCACAAGCAGCAGCGGCGCAGTCGTGCAACAATGAGACAGAACAAACATCTAATTGCTGTGATTTCATTTCCTTTTAATTGTATCAAACAAAGCTAGTGACAGCTCATCGCAAGTCATCTAATGTTCCTGTCCGGAGAAAACTATGTACCTCCAAAATGTAAATGATTCAGGAACTAAGCAAAAACAACAGCCTTGTCTTAAAGCTTAGTGACTTAAGATGATTAAATGATGATTATTAGATGATTAAAACCCATATAATCCTTCAACCTATCTGAACACAAAACAAATTACAATTCAATGTTCACTCTTGGCCACTAATAGAATAAGATACTTCCATGTCTAATGTGTAACAAATACAAGAAAAAAAAGTTCTCAAGAAACTGCAACTCCCATGGTACACAACAAATTGCTTGCCATAAATTGTATCTGACAGGTGCATAGTGTAACTCTGCAGACATAAGACAGCCGGATGACAGCAGGCACAAGGGGTAATGGTGAAAGGAGAGGAACATGCCATTGAACGTGGATTTATGAGCGGGTCCAGACTGAGGTGATCCATCAGTGGAGTCACATAGTATCAAACATGTCATCTTTAGGACACATTTAAATGAGGCATTAGAGGGTTTCAAAGGGTGCCGATATGCAAAAAAACATGTGGGATGTGGTGGGAAACCAGCAATTTGCTGCTTTTTAGCAGTAGAGAGAAGTATGTCGCCACCCACAAAGGCGATTTTCAATCCGGTTGAGTCTCTTAATTGGAGTATTTATGCTTTGATAGAGAGCTCCCATTTCTCCGAAGGTTCTCGCAGGAGGCTGATAACAGTATGTGGCAGCTTTAAACTAACTACAGCCATTTTTGAAACATCAGATTCCTGACAGAAAATAATAAACTAGAGGTGCTCTATGTTTTCACTAAAAGATATTGGAGTTTCTCTAGCAATTGGCTTTGGGATGGTGGTTACCCACATACTGTAAATCGAGTTTCTTTTTCTCCCACACTCCCACACACACACACACACACACACACACACAGTGCAAACACTGTCAGACACACAGCCTTTGCTGGACATAAAAAAATGGAGACCCCAGGAGTTCCCTTTGGCCCTTGCAGTCTATAACAGAGCCGACAGCTCCGATCAGCCCTGAGAAAGCAAAAGCTGCTCAGGGATCGCTTTACAATTCTCAGGGGTTCGAATAACCTGATCTTGAACTGATCCCGTGCACTGATCCTTTGGTATTGGGTTAGGAACGTGTGAAGGGGCCTGTTGAATGAACTCACTGGATATCAACATCCTCACTCCGTGTTGCTCCAGCCCAGTAGATTGTTTGACTTGATTAGTCTCTGCCCAAGTGTTAGACTACCCAATGCAAAGCCCTCCAGACACCGGTATCAATGTGTCAGAGGGAAAAGTGCTCTCCCAAGTCTCAAGGTGGAGCCCATTACCCTGAGTGAGAGCACTGTAAGTTAATAGGATTTGCTCCCGATCAAGAGACTGAACTATTTCCTGAGGCTGTTACAGGCCGAAGCACAAAAATAAATGTTCCTTTATTCAACACTATTAAGCGTCCCCAAAAAAAAAGAAAACTCCCCACCACCAACCACTCTGACCCCCCCCTACTTTTTCTCCTTGTTGGAATATCTGTTTTTACTGCAGGAGGTTGTGCTCTCCCTCTCTTTTTCTCTTGTTTTTTTTCTTCTCCCGAGCAGCCAGTAAAAGTAAAAGGTTGGCACTTTTTGTCTAAAGGAGCCATTTGTTCAGGTGTAAATGAAACTTGCATGGTAAGCAGAGCCAGGCCTGCGGTTGGACAGGGGCAGAGGGGATTCCAGATTAATCGTATGGACTATACACCATGAGGATATTCATTGAGGAGTAATTGCCAAGGGGCTTTATGTAATGTATTCTCCCCATGAGGTAAAACCTTGTAGCAGTGAGAAAGGATAATAGAGTAAGAGGATCATATAAAATGTTTGCTGCTCCAACCTTTAACTCGGAGCTTAACCCTGACCTCGGATAGTAATTACAGAGTTAATTGCCTAGTGATCTGAGGAGGAAGCTCCATCCAGCTCCACCGCAGATGTCAATTGGGCTTAAGAGCCTCCTTCTGAGGTGCAACAGATCACGGATTGTCTTATGTAATTTAAAGAAGGGACAATTAGTAGTATAGGGTCAAGTGGACGTTGGTGTTAAAGTTCTTGATTTTATAGTTTAACTAGAGTTGGCCAGTTATTCAACATTATGATTTATTGACCTTCACTGGATTCACATTAGAATTGCAACTAACACATTTTATTATATCAATTCATATGTTTTGAATTATCAATTCTTTTCTTTAGCCTAAAACGTATTGTTTACAATCATATGAAACACAGAAAAGCTGCAAATCGTCACATATAAGAAGCTGGAACTAGTGATTTTTGCTTGGTACATGTCTTTAATTACTTTTAAATGACAATGATGGCATCATATCTTGTTGTTTTACAAAATACAGTTATCCAAATGATCAATTCACAGAAAAGTCTAATGAAAAACTAACATGCATTTTTGTTTTACACATATGAATTTTGTCTGGTGTAATAATGCGTAACACAGTTCATTGTAATTATCAATTAAAATATATTCTTATTTTTATTAGGAAATGGATAGTTCCATTTCAAACTAAATTTCAATGTTCAAAACAATCAATCAATCAACAATCAATAGATTAAATGAGTGCATTGTATTATCCAGTTATTTTACACAGTGTTGTAATACAGAACATATATGGTAATTAAAAAGCTAACACAGTTGGTTATCAAAGTGTGTACACATGTGAAGAGACTTGAGTGACAGAATATATAGTGTATATGTTGCATTAAACATCGATTTGATTTGTTAATATATATTGAGTTAGTAGAAAAATAGTTACTAATGTGAAACTGATTTCAGCCATATCACCCAGCCCTAATAGTAACCATTGGTTTGCATGACAACACACCACTAAAGTTTTGACAACTCTAGATAGAAAATAAAGATTTCCTCTGGATTTGTTTAAAACCTTAAGAGAAAATAGAACTGGCGCATTTCACCACATATCTGAGCACAGCTCACTCAGGAAACCTGAATGTCTTCAGTGAGTCAAATAGTTAAGTTGAGCCGGTGCTGCCATAAACCCGGTGGGAGAGCTTGGAATAATCTAGGCGATGTTAATGATGCAATTTATATGTGAGGGGACCGGTGTTTGGCAGGCTCTTTCCGTCTGAGCGGGCTGCACAACCCAGCGAGCTCCCAGCACCCCCTGCTAGATGGAGGGGGTGGAGTAGGAGGAGGATGTCAGAGCCCATGTGAAAAGAGGGAGCGAGCGAAGCACTGATAAGAGCCATTACTATTAGTGTCTGTCTGTCACCTGCTGTGCGTCATCCAGCCTTCTCTCTCTCCACATGCGCCCCCATCCCCGTCGATCCATCCCCATCCGTTTTCCTGAGGCACATCACTTCAAATTTGCACTCACCTACACATTTTCCATCCTGTCACAGATATACTCAGTTGGCTTGAAAACTGAGCCAAGCTGCACTCTGAAAACTACTGCGAGCTTTGTTTCAAAACACTTGTAAATTAGTGAAGGTGCAGACAGCTGCCAGCATTTATTCGATAAACAAAATACCTATAGATGAACAACTGAATTGGCACAAGGGGACGCAATATTCCAGACATAACGTTTCTCAGTTTTTCCAAGCAAACACAAAGCCTAATTTGGTATTTTATTTATTACTTGGCACAATGCGACAGTTTCTTAAACTTATGAACTCGGGAGAAATGAACAGTAATTGCAGGCTGTTCTTTATTTTCTTAAAACCTTTTTAACCAAAATATTTAAAGCTGTTTTTCTCAGTTGCTATGCAACACTTCAACCGCAAGAGTAGGAGCATGCTGAGAATGTGCCAAATAAATGCTACTGCCACAGCCATTCTGCGGGGAAATATGAGAGGGGCATTGTTCAATAATCATGTGAAACAGTAGAACAGTTGTGTAAAATGCACAATCATCCTTTCATTTAGTTACTTGACCTGTGTCAACAGATAAATCAAACCAACAGTTTGTTTAATGAAACATTTTTTACAGTCTGAAAGTCTCTTAGACCATACCACAGTCATATGAGCAGATTCTTCTCATCACCTGTGCACCAAACGTACAAGTGGATGCTTTTAACTGCAGAATACAGCAAGGTGGCAGGTGAACCAAGTGTCCTGTGCAAAATATCATTTGGTAATTTGACATTTGAATGCTGCCAGATAATGTAGACTACTGTCTGTTTCACAAGCCCTTTTAGATATCACTCAGAGCTCGCCTCGAGCCCGGGTAACTGTACAACAGCCAAGCAGAAAGCAAGCAAGCCAATGGTGCTGCCTTTCTTCCTGAGCCTGGAACCAAGGACTTAAAGCAAGGACACGTTATGCAAGATATCACATTCAATTCCACTGCCAGCCTCCGAGGCCAGATGATACACATTGAGTGAGTCTGTCTCTTGAGCCCTCAATGTTAATCAACACTCTTTCCAATGCATACTTATGAGTTACAATCTACTCCCCATGTCTTCCCTTTGGCAGCTTAAATTAAGTCGCAAATTTGACGGCAAATTAACTTCAACAGGGACAGTAATATGTCACCTATACAGCAATCTGTGCCATTTCTCACCGAGGCAACACAAATCTCGTGCATCTGAGAGGAAAATTAAATCACACAAATTATTTTCGTGCGAAAGTCAAATTCGAGGAAACAGAAGAAAGACGGCGCCAGGCGGCGGGGCTATCAGCTGTTAACAAATCCCTCTGATGACAAAGCCTTGCATAATCGCCCAGTCAACCTTTATCATTGTGATCACAGAGCTTGAGATTTAATGCATGCTGGTATTAGCTGTGACATACACTCACAATACAGTTGAGGTGGGAGGAACACATGCTCAGACATGTGTGTACGTACATGTGTGTGTAAAGGGGGGAGGTGGATGTGCAACCAACAGAGATCTCCCCACTTCATCATTGAGTAAATGGCACCACAGACGTGAGCTGCGACTTCACAGCTGCCTCATGGCGGGTGACATTGAAGCCCACGCATGAACACATCGCTCATCAAAGCGAATGAGGCGTTCTTTGCTTCCACTGCTTGTGCCGAGGAAAAACAATGGCAGCCCCCCTCAAGTGCACACTTGCACACCTGGAATGTCTAGAATGAGTGGAGATGGGAATGAAAAGGGAGGGAAAAAATCCATTTGGTTTCATGCATCTCGCACAAGAAGCTTAACAGACTGTGACCTACCACTGCTTCGTTATAGGAAGGAAGCGGCAAGACCCCGGTGCCATAAAACGGCTCAGAGCGGGTGCTAACAGTGGTTCTGCAATTAACCTGTCTTAAAACAAACAAGAGGCTTTTGCTTTAACAACAGGCACATACTTGAGAGGGTTGATTTCTGCGGCGTGAAACTCAAAGGCCCACCAGGGTTCAGGTTTTAATCGGCCATTAGCGTGCTCCTTTCGGCACAGCTGCGCCAAGATCCATGCAACTACAAGCTCACTCAATGTGATCAAAAACCAAAAGCTCTTATCCCAGAAGCTAAAGAATGAACGACCATCGAATGTCTCAAATGTCTCTTCACAGTCTTAACACTTTTCATAAAGTGCGAGAAGAATGTAAGTAAAAGCAGAAAGCAACAGTAAAATTGTGAATGCCCTCTTTTGGCGTATAAGCACATCCTCCTGAAAGTTCAGTCACATTGCTTGAACACAAAAGCTCCACTCTCTTTCTCCTTAACTGTCCTCGGTTCTCTAAGTGGAACCAGACGTAGGCATTTCTTCATTTAGCCCATTCAAATAGAGGCACATTGCTGTTCTTTATTTATTTAACAAAACGAGCTGTAAAAGCCAAACATTAGGTCATGGAATATTTTCACCCCGAGAAATAAGTCAGTGCCTTCAATGAGACATCAAACCCAGTTTAAGTATCCCCCTACAAAATATGAGCTGATGAGGTCCTTTTTCGAAGTCAAGTAGTGCTGTGGGATTGTTCTGTTTTTTAAATACAACTTTCGACAGTGTGGTGCACATGCGTTTCCAATTAAGTGCGCAGAGCCAACATCCAAGCCTGGGCCCCATTCACCCTGTCCACGATTGACCAAGTCTGAGGAAATGTTAAACAGGCATCATAACCAAAACAGAGACGGCAGATTTTTCAAAAGCCTTTACTTTCTAAACAATAATTAAGACATCACAGTAAATTGATGATCTAGACTGCAAACAAAGCACACAATCTAAATAAAGAAAAAGGGAACATACCTATTCATAACTTTTTGTGACGCGTTCACAGCTAGTGTACTTAGACATAGCAATTTGTCCCTTTGGTGAATGGGTACAAAGCCTGCTTACAGTGCAAAGAAATAAAATATGTCAAAGCTGTTGATTTGTGAGGACCATAATGAGAATGCACGGTTTACACAAGGCACTCAGAGTAGGATCTACTTCCCTGGCAGCAGCAATAACTCCCTATGAGCCTGTCTCTGCTCAGACTTCAATCTCTTGGCCCTAAGGAGCTGTTGGAGGACTTTGATGTTCTGTCTAAATGAATTGACTGTGCTTCATGATACAGCCCTCCAGTCAACTGACTCGCCCCACCGCTTCTGTCACCTGTGATAAACACCATGCGTGCTCGCTGGTACCAAATTCTGAAACACATGCTCAGAAAGGCCACAATTTTCCCCCCCTTCAACTTTGTAAATGACTGCAAAAAATATGATTGTTGTTTCCCGCCGTGCCCTATCGGAGGAGAAGCCCTTTGATGTCTAAGGCTGTACGTGGGCAAGCAACGCTGGGCTGGTTTTTGTTACCTTACAGCCCTGCAACATTCAGTAGGTGAGCCTTTATGTCGGATGCACCTTCAGGGCATGGTGTTTGTTAGAGCCTGGGCAAAGGCAACAACCTCCAACCCACTTCTATGATTGCATTTCTTCTTAAGAATCAGAGCCAGACAGCACTGCATACATGCTTCCAACTTCACTGACATGATCCAAACTAAATCTAAGGCTTATTTAGGAGCACTGGTGCACAGATAAGGAAGAACAAATGTGTTGATATGTCTAACTTGGGACTTCTAGTTTGCTTTGAATATGGAGAAGTAGTGACAGGAGCCATAAAAATGCACCCCAAGTGTTAAAGATAGCACTGAGTGCAACCAATTGACGACTAGCAAACACTGCAACAGATGATTTCGATCAAAGAGTGGGGCAGAGACGGTGGTTAAAGGGAAACAATACTTATCCGTCTAAGCTTCAGCTTGGTCAATTCTCATTTGACTAAATCCAATTACCATCGATTCTGCATCTTCTTAAAGCCGAGGTTTAGGTTCTCCTTGATAGTGCAGAAATCTTAACTCCGATGAAGCGGCAGTATTTAACCTATTACAGCCTCCGATGAAGCGGTTAGGTTTTGGAGGAAAGTAGGAGTTCTACTGGCAAAGGCATTGATCCTCCCACACCCTGGGTTTTCCCAGCATGTGCAGTGATTCCTGTGCAAAGCCTCTGAACACCTCTCTCTCCTCCAGCAGCGGTGGTGGTGCTCCTGAGCAAACCTGCCCTGGATCGAGCATCTCATTTAGTCACTGGGCCCTTTGATGTGGATTCAGTGCTGCAGTGCATATCATTCGTGTTTGAAGGTTTAGCTTCCACAATACAGCAGGGTTTGAAGTTTCACATATTGCAAGAGCTACAATGTGATAATCTGGGAGCCGGTTATGCATTATACATTTTTCATAAAAGAACACCATCACCTGAAAGTGGAATGTGGAAAAGTCAGCGCTTCAAGGTATATATTGACAGAAACTGTTTCTGAGACTTCTGGGTGTGGGACGAAAACACTCTTGTTATCATGAGGATTTCAGAATCAGCTCTACATCTTCTCTCTGAAGGGGGTAAATATCCAACTAAACAGAGTAGAATAACATTTGACTGGGGTCTGCCATGCCATTATAAGACCAATTTAGTCGACTGAACGCTTCTCGCAGGGCACAGAGGCCATAACGGCTCTTTCTCCAGCAATAAAGATCTCATTCTTCATCTGATTTCACAAAGGAGTTGATATGAGATGATTCAGTGTCTTAAATAAAACATGTAAAAATCCTTGTCAAGGTGTATGTCTTAAAGTGATGGTTCGGAGTAATTTCACCCTAGGGTCCTTTGCACCATGACCTCGAGCCAAACAACACCCCAGAAGCTTTTTTCACCTGGATCAAACATTGGAAGAGTTAGCGTTATCAGCTGAATAGCTTAGTGCAAGCGCTAATGGATCCAAGAGTGTATCTTGTACATTACCCACTAATAATGTCCGAAATGATACCAAACCTCTACAGTAGTACAAATAGGTTATGTACTCATAAAACGATGGATTGGAAAGTTTGTAAATACACCAGAAGTTTATTTAAATAACACTTGCCTTCTGGCTTCTGCTCTCTGCTGCTACTGCTACCGGCAGTAAGACGAGTGCTTAGTGACATCTACAAATTACAACACCGAAAACAGATGCAACAAAAAACAAAATTTATTAATTTAATGATTAAATAAGGTAGTGTCTCCAAACTTACCTCAATTATAACTTGTCTCCTGCTAGTTGTACTACAGCACTTTTAAAAAATAAGTTAAATTAATAAATAAATATTTTTGTTGTATCTGTTTTCAGTGTTGTAATTTGTAGACGTCACTAAGCACTCGTCTTACTGCAGGTAGCAGTAGCAGCAGAGAGCAGAAGCCAGCAGGCAAGTGTTATTTAAATAAACTCCTGGTGTACTTACAAACTTTCCAACCAATCTTTTTATGAGTACATAACCTATTTATACTAGTGTAGAAGTTTGGTATCATTTCGGACATTATTAGTGGGTAATGTACAAGATACACTCTTGGATACATTAGCGCCTGCACGAAGCTATTCAGCTGATAACGCTAACTCGCCCAATGTTCGACTCAGGTGAAAAAAGCTTCTGGGGGGTTGTTTGGCTCGAGGTCGTGGTGCAAAGGACCCTAGGGTGAAATTACTCCGAACCATCACTTTAACTGAAGCAGACCAAACAAATATATTGCTTTAGCTTGTGTCATGACAAATAAGGAAATAATCTCTGTGGAAAACGTTGCAATTACAATTTTCAAGGTTGTAAGTGGAAAAGTGAGCGCACCAGCACACAACATTTGAAAAATAGGGGGAGTTGTTGGCCAAAGAATAAAATCAAGTTGGCTGTTAATATCTGTGAGTGACTAAGGTTTATGTAAACGCTTCTGATCTTGATAATTAAAGAGTGTTTGTATGGAGGGGCACAGCTCCGCGTCTCTCTTTAAAGATGCTTAATGTCTCCAAAGCATGGAGATGGTGGCAGCCTGAGGGCCTGCATGCTTTCTTTTCCCTCTCTCTGTATCTGTCTTGTGTTAAATACACACAAGCATGTGTACAAATACGAACTATACACACTATACTGACACATACAAACAAAAAACCCACGCACAAGAAAAAGAGACGGAGCGTTCACAAACATCAGCCTCTCAATTAGCTTCTGCACTCATTTCTCTTTGGAAGGGAATTATTTTTCAGCTGGGTGCTTTGTCTTTGTTTATTGTAAGCAGACCAAAGCTTTATCAGCAGCTAATCACTGCATGTCAAATTCACAGACTTACTGCAGTCACTTAAAAAAAAAAAAAAAGTAATCTTAACAAATTCAGATTGGCATTTTAGATTTGGACAATCACCAACTTCTTTTAGATCAAATCAAATCTGTCTGACAGCTAGGGAGAACATCAGCATTTGTTTGATATCATTTGCTGTGGCATGTTAATTGCATCTACTTGTAATTCTCTCTAATTGATGTTTGATATGTCTCAGGAAATTAGGCCAACTAGATAACACTGCAAATATTATGAATCCTCCCTGCCTTTCTCTTTCCGCGGCAGGTTTGATGAATTCACAACACCTAAAACTGTTATGTGTCAACATGCTGTGCAGTTATGCTCGGTTTTCCCAGGCTGACAAACCTAAGGTTATAAGCATATCACAGTATATTCAAAACACACTCAGGCAGAGGACTAGAGAAGACTAACCTGAGCAATTTTCACAGAGTTCTGGGTCGAACCACCGGCATGATATTCAACTTTGTTCCTCTTGACAATTTCTTCAAACCTGAAATAAACAAGTGCAAGAGTTGTTAGAAAAGACAACACTCAAGATTAACCACAAAGTGAATTAGACCAGACCTGCTGATAGAGGCTTAGTATAAACACCAGATACGACCAGCTGTAACATGAGCAGACTACAGGTTTATCAACACATTACAACATGTGTAGAAGGAGGGAGGAGAAATGGCATTTCATAAACACCACTAATTAGTCAATTCAAAATCCATTAGGAGAGGTTACACAGGTACAGCTGAAGAGCAGCTGTGAATATAGATAATGAAATTTAGAACATATATTTGTGGTCTCCAGAGAATGGATCCTAATGACTTGGAAGATCAACCTTTTTATCACTATTAACATATTTTCCACTAGTTCAACACAGGATACAATAACCAAATTCCATAAGTCTCAGTTGCAATATGGGAGTAGGCTAAAATAGCATGCTGAAATACTAATGTTAGCATCAAAACCTGCTAACATGCTAGACAAATATTATTCACATATTAGCATGCTTACGTAACGTCTTAAAGTTAGCATGCCTACATGCTAACGTTAGTATGCCAAATGCATGTTAGCATGCTAACATGCCCGACTTAAATAATAGCAAAAGGATAATAACATTCTAACGTTATGTTAAGATAATACATTTTGCATGCCAACAGAGAAGAAAGATTTTCTTTTGATTAAAAGATCATTGATAGGACAGTTAAGATTGTATAATATTGGCCAGCTGGACATTTCAAACATTACATGACTTAGCTAACTAGTTCAACCATTTATCTGATACAGCCATTCAAACTATTTATAAGTTACTTTTAGCCAACTCATTCTGCTATCCATCAAGTTTTAGGACAGCTTAGACATGAAAGAGGAGAGAGATGGGGAACACATGCCGAGGGCCGCGGGGCGGAACGGAATGGACATGGCATGGCCACCGCTGAAGGGCCTGGCCCCTGTATCGTGGTGGCACACTCAGGTGAGCGCAAAGGGGCCCTGCCGGTGGTAGCTATTTCAACCATTTATGCATTACTTTTCGCAACCTGTTTAGACCTCTCTGCTTGCTTGTTTGCTAATTAATTACCTGCACTCTCAATCGCAAGACATATGCCTCATTTCAACCACATGGTACGGCACTAGCTCTACTCAACTCTATTTTTTGGTTGTCCATTAGCAAAAGTTGTGGATAGTACCTATAGCGAGCTGAGCCGATACCGAAGGTGGAGCTGAAACACTGCAGACCACTGATTGGTCTGAGAGAACCGTCACTAGTGCAACACTGGACATCCTGCACAAACCCGCTATTTTTAAATAGCCAAGCTTCCATCAGAAGACTGCAATTTTATTTTTCGCAAAAACACTATGGCATACATTTGACGAAGTGCAGATGTTCCTCTGTTTGTTTGCAGATGAAAGGATTTAGCGAGTGTCGCATTGAAGATGATGTCATGGCACCCAGGTGTTTCGGCTCACTTTAATTTCTATTTCAAATCATTAAAATATTTGGATTTTCCTTTTATATCTCTCTGTCAAGAAGATAGCAGCATGTCAGCTCTGCAATATAATAAAATATAATAAAAAATGAAAGTGGCATACATTTTTATTCAATTGTGACATTCCAGGTGCAAGCTTTTCCAATAAACTGCATAAAAAGAAAAAGAGGAAGAAAAAAAGCTGCAAGCAAATGCTGGATTTTGTTAAAGGGGATAGTTGACCACAAATGTTGCTGGAGTTGAAAAGAGGCAGTTAGGGTCTAAATGCAAACTTGATAAAAGCAAAAGAGGAACAGTGTCGACACATGGTCGCAGTTAGCCATACAGTATTGAAGCAAGATGAGCACTGAAAGTTATTTCTGGGAACTTATACTACTTCCTCAAAGGGCTGCATGAAATGAACTATCATTAAGTTTCTTTTATTTCATGAAAGATTAACCTTTTCAGATAGGCAGTATTTTTGTTTTTTATTTCATAGGTGGTATTTTCAGAGCAATTAGAAAAACAAGTTTTATAATTTCCTTGTGTAGAAAACCCTCATAGCTAGATAACTGGTTTTGAAAGAGACCACATCTGATTAAATGTTTGATGTATGAACCATACAGCAGAGTTAAGAGATGAGTGTAACAGACCAAACACACTGAGTCAAGAAAACAGACATGACATTGGGGAGTGGGGAGTAAACAATTGTTGAGTTTTCAAACATAAACCACAGGAACACCCTTGGGTCTCCAGTGAAATACTGAAGGCGGTTCTATCATTTTTGTATTTTCCCATCATACTGCCATTTCAAACATCAATAGCTTCAATGCTTAGGCGTAACGTAATGCAAAGCTGGGCTACGCTGCGAAATAGAGTCTTTATCTGGGGAGCTGAGAATATGAATAATGTGTATTCTTCACATCGTTCACACAAACAGCCTCCCAAGGGGCTGGCTATATAAACTTGGAAATTGACAAAACTGCAGTCAAGTTGATACGCCACATAAGGAGGTCCTTGGCTTTTTTTTTTCCCCGCAACTGTAAATTGAAGACTGTCAATTTGTAAGAGTATTTACAACAGGGGGGAAAAAAATCCAATGACATGGTAAATAGTTCAAGGTGCACCATACCATTCCCACTGGTGTATTTCACCTTAAATTAACTGAGTAAGGGGGGTTGTTGGGAAAATGCTTGAGTGTAATCCCAAGGGGTGCTGGTTACGTAAAGGGTCGGCTACAGAGTGCCGATGCATTCCCTTTTTAGGAGTAACAAGATTTTTGGTGGAGATTTTTGGTGCACATTTTGGGGGAGTATTGTGTATGCAAAGTGCATCATGGCTTACCAACATATGTCAGCCAGCGGTGTTCCAATACTACAGCACAACCTGGTTTAACAAGGCATGGCCGAATTGCAGCGAGTGTGAAAGTAACCTTTACTGCTTCAAAGAAAGTCTGCATATCATGTCTCAAGGCAAAGGGTCTACCTAGGGCAGAATGTTCCTAATAAAGAAAAAAAAAAAAAAAAAAAAACTTTCCATGCAAGTGGAAAATATGCTAACCGCTAAAAAATTCCTTCCTGAGACACCTGTTATGACTCCTTGACAAAGGAAGAATTTGAGCACTGTGGGTGTTTATAACATGAAGGCAGCCGAGGGACTCCAGAACCCATTTCAAATAGACACACTGCTTCTGAGGATTTTAGTTTTTTTTTTTTTTTTTTTTTTTTCTTCCTAGAAGTATTTGCTCCACCTTGCAGTGCAGACAGCATGGGGCCCTGCTCTTGGACGCCTCGAAAATCCCATCCGAAAAGGAGCAGCTGCCTCGAGACCTTTAAACCCTCAAACATCATGTGATCCCATAGTAGTGACACCGTAAATGGCCCCCATGGCCATTTAGGAAGAGAAAATCCCTTCCCATCTACTGCAGTCTGAGCTCACTCGGGGATGGGAGGGAGCAGAGAAAAATAAATTGTTTTGAACAAAATGTTCTCAGCCAGTAACCTCTGCTTTTAAAACCCACCAGTATTGTTCAATGGAAGAGCAATTCCAACGCTGCCATGCATTCCACTAACGTAAGGACAGTCTGTGTTATATAACACATGCTTTACAAGAGACTGCCACTGACCCTCTGGTTAAATACCACTCTTAACTAAAGGCACTGTGGGTTTTTTTTCAATTTAATACCTTCCAATTTGAGACTAATAGATGCACTTATTTATTCAGTTTTAATCAAATTAGGGGAATTAGGCTACTGAATGCAATATTTGTATTCAGAGGTTATGAGAGCCCTCCTTGAAAACTATTACCTCTACATCTTTCCGGCTTAACACATTCAAATTGTTGGGGTAGATCACACAAATCAGGAACTTCGTGTTGTTTACATTCCTGGGAATGGAGCCCCCACCGTTGTTTCCCATCAAGGGAAATATGAGAGCTTCCTAAGTACTAGGAGTGTTCTCTGCCCCCAGTGACTCATGAGTTCCTCTCTCACCTCCCCAAAAAAAGAGCAGAGTAGATTATTTACATGAGGCAATAATTCAAGATTTGCTCCTCTAAGTCTCTTACATGGAGGGCAAGGCGAGCCCATTTACCCAATCCCTCTTCATTCGCCTTTGATGTTAGCCTATCTCGATAAGACCGGATGAGTGCCCTAAAATCCCCGTCGAGTGATTTCACAGGAAGAACAAGTCTCTGTTAATCAATGGCTAGATTGGATCTAGATCCTCGGGAGTGGTCCGCCTGAAAGTCCTCCCGAGTGTTTGAGTGCACACCGGGGTAATTCATCGCTAATGATCACCGCGGCACCCACTCTCCTGCGTTCGTCCTTATTTAATTGCCTTGTTCACGTTTAAACAGCTTACAAATCACATAGACAGGCAGGGAAACATGATCAAACAGCCCCTATCGCTAATCAGGGGAGGGCAAGGGAAGACGTGAGAGGACTGGGGCTTCTTTGCCGCTCTCCTTGGGGATTGGGAAGAAGGAGGGTTGTACAGGAACAGTAAATTAGCTCTGCTTCAGCTATAGCAGGCAGGTACATTTAAACAGGCAGATCCATCTTTCTCTCTCTCTCTGACAGAAGCAGAGAGGGGGCCGTACAGCTAAAAGGCTTTGGTAATCCCAGTTTCAACACAGGCATCTGGAGTGGAGACAGGTTCCACCATTGATTAGATTCCCCAATCAGTGTGTGCATCCTACACCAGCCTTACTTGGTAGTCTGGAGGCAGTACAAGGCCTGATGCACAGTAATTGTTTCCATAGGTCAGGCAGAGGAAAAACAGCTCAGGGACGTGATGAAAGGGAGATGGAAAGGGTGAGGAATATTGTTGTTTTTCCCCCCAATTAAATTGTTTGTCAAACCCTTCACAAAGGGTTACGCAGTTTATCTGTTTAAAATCAATACGCTCGTCTCAGTGTGAACGCTTGTCCCGACACAAGACAGGCCCATTAATTATTCTGTTCTGCGCGCTATCGCCGGGCTGCTCAAGGTTGAGCCTTATCTTTTCTTATTTCAAATCAATAATTATCTTCTACCGTGCTCGCGCTCCCCCTCAGAAATAGATGTGCTTTTCATTCAATGCCTGTAGAGTCTCTCTCTCTCTCTCTTCTCTCTCTCTGTAGCAACTGGTGAAGAACGCAGAATGAATAGGACATTCTTATCAGTGGAACATTAGGGCAGGATAGGAATAGATGGCGAAGAATGAGGCGCATAAAAGTACTGAACACAAATGAGTCATGATTCAAACAGCGAGCAAGGCCTTGTTCCCATCCCCTGACATCTTCTAATACACTACAGTAAGGGATGAATGTTGATTTGCACAAAAGCATTACGATACCGCCATCGTTCAGGTATCTTCAATCCATTTGGGTAAATCTCTGTTCAGCTGAGAAAACCTGCCTCGAGTCCCTTGGTGCAAAAAAACAAAAAAAAACAAACGTGACTCCAGCCGCGATGAGCCTTTTTGCATTATAGACGGGATGCACAATTAATGACTGCACAATTACATGGTCATAATGGGTAAGTAATTGCATTAGAATGCAGAAACGACAAATGTGCATCCCTTTAATAATCGACCGATCCAGCAGCAGCAGCGCAGCAGCAGCCCATTTGTTGGCATTAACCGAGGACTGCTGTTTGTACTTAATTAGGCTGCACTCAAGGATTAGGCGGCGGGGGCAAAATCTGGTCATGGAGGATGAGTTCATATCATTTCCTCTGAAATGTCACAGGTTTTTGGCTTTGCGCTGCAGAGGGTGGCGTTGTTTGTCACACTGCACTGTGTGGATGTGGGAGAAGGAGTGCGAGTGTGTGTGTGAGGACATGAAAGAGAGAAAGAGAGGGAGAGGGACACATTGAGGAAGAGAGTGGGAAGACGGGAGCGTGTAAGCAAGGATGGGGCTTCTGGTGTTCTCTTGAGGATTGAGATTTGAAGCCGGAGCACAAAGCCACTGAGACATTGCCCTTATCTTGGAGGTTGATACCAGGATCTCAATGATTCAGAGCGCTCCGTGTGAATAATTCCACCAACACCCCCTACTGCGGGGACCATATGGCCCAGTGTGAACTTTAAACACACGGGGAGTGTTGCTGTTCACCAGTCAGGCCTCCCATCTCTACCCCCGCACAGGCTAGGTGTAGAGAAATGATCAGCACAGACAGTATACTAACTAGCTTACATGTGTACGGGCTGCTGTCATCATTGACTTTTCCTGTGTGGCTGCTGGGGATCAAAGATGACTAAAAATAGCCCCGAGCATGCTTTTCTGAACGGAACATGCTGTATGTACTGGCTGAGACGCCCCCATTTTAATTATAAAACGCTCTTTAAAAAAGGGGGAGTTGGAGGAAGAGAAGGGGGGGGTGGGGGACGCCCACATGCACAGAGATGTGGATAATGTTTGTTGCACTCCCTTTGACATGTGATGTTTCCTTCTGGCACCACCTGCTGGCAGCCACCGACAACAAGAGGGAGGCATTTGCAGCTCCGGCGAGGACGAGCCTTAATTATGATTGCATCAGCCATCTCTCATGATGCAGCACGTAGGCTCTAAATGCAGAGCAATCACCCTGCATCGCAGTGTCTTAACCCATTTCATCTCAAAAAATAACAGCAGAACAAGATATGGGGCTTCTTTATTTGGATTATTTTTTTTAATAATCCTCGTTTTATAATTCAAAGGGTCTAGATCCACATTTCTTACTGTTGAGTACAGCTCTGGTGAGCATGTCCGATTTATGCAAGTGCCCCAAATCGTCAGATTCATGCATATCAATAAAACATCAAGAGCAGCGCGGTTGGCGGCCTGAACATGTTTCTGATGTCTCAATTACCAGTTGAGTGCTATTAATCTCTGCTCGCTCTCTTTGGCTCAGAGGTCGACTGATGGATGCAGGCCTGCAACCTTTGCCCTTTAGCGGCACGGGGAGCCGGATGTTCTGACCCCCCAGCGGACCGGCGGAGGTGAGTTTAAGTACTGTAGTACAGCACTCAGCCTCAGCAACAGACAAGAGAGCCGGGAAGTTAAAAGAGGGGGTTGTAATGTGTCTACACACTCAGTCAAGCATGAGTGCATCTAGTGAAGTGGCACCATGGCAAGCACATGCAGCTTCTGCACGCATGCTTGCATGTGAGCACACACAAGGAGGAGTGTTTCTCCTCCTGACACACCAGGATAGCTCCGCCGGGGGTTTCTAGCACTCACAATTTGCTTCGTTATATATTAACCAAAAAAAAAAAAAGAATACCAAAAAAAACAGGGGTAGAGTCAAGTGTGTTTACAGAGCAGAATCTATCACACGCACACACCCAGGAGCCAGAGTGTTTAGCATGTACTCAGTGAGTGAGGCCTTTCTTGTTTTCCTCCCAGTAAGCAGATTGAGCTGCACGGCAGCAGCAGGGGTGTGTAAGATGTACACAGACAGCGGGGTGTGTGAGTGGAGAGGCACCTCCACTGATCTCCTGTGTCGTGTGATGATGTGTGTGTGATGTGTGTCTCAATCCAGCGCTGATCCCCCTGAGTCAGCCCTGTCAGTGATATGAGTCTCCCACCCTCTCTCTCCCTCTTTCTCGCTTTCCTTCGCCATCCGGAATGCTAATGACAGCCAGCCACTAACGCTGCAGCCCTGAATTATTCATGCAGCAGAGGGTCACACGGCATAATGAGGAGTTTACTCTCATTCTGGATGCGATTGTGACGCTGCTAATCTGCATTTAGCACAGAGAAAGAGAGAAAAGGAGGGAGAGGGGGGGGGGAAGAGAGAGGGAGGAGGAGGGAGGATGAGCACTGATGATCTTAATTGCTGTGAGCAAACATCCTCTGAAAAGAGTCACGCCATCATCCAGAGATGAGAAAGTAAACAATTAATTATCATCGGACAGAGGGAGTCATAAAACAAATGTTTGAACGCGACTAATATTCAGGAGCCAACTGATCTTTTTTGTTTGTTTTTTCTCCGAGGTGACAATACACGTACTCTAACAATGACTCGCTCATTTGACACACTAATAATCATTAGCTCTAATACGATATGGTTAACAGGCCCATGAGGGTTTGGGTGAATGGTATATTATGCAATACTGCATGTTCTAAACAACCTGTATTGCCTAGTTATCCTGAAATAAAATGTCTATTTGCCCACATTATAATCTCCTGCAGAAAGAGGCGTGTTTTCATTATGTTGACATGTTGTTTCCTATGGAGACAAACAGCAGGCTACTGTTGCCCCCTGCTGGACATAAAAGATATATACCCCTTTTACAGCAATTCAATCCTGAGCAAAGACATTCACTACTGAGAAAAAAAAGTAGAAGTTAAAATAAAATATCAACCAACTGCTGACAACATAAATATTTTCAAGGCCTACAATCAAAGATGAAATAGTACGTACGTAAAGCGACAACACTAGTGAATAACACAACTCTACTTAGAATATACCGTGATTATTTGTCCGATTATCTGAGATAAAGACATTATATACCCCACCTCTTTACAAGTTCTAAAGTCCATTAAACATGCACCCTACCTTTGCAGATATCAAAGTTACATTTTAAGCCACACGATGGCAGCAGTGACTACAAAACGTGAGCAAGAACCACAGCATTACATCTGACAAAAGGCCTTTTTCCACAGCAGACATTTTGACTTGTCATAGCAGGAAAAGCACAGGTGAAACAAATGGCTAAGTTCCATCAAGTGCCCCAGTAAGCCTTGGCAGTGAGCCAGTATGCAAAATACCAGGACCCTGGAACCAGCTCACCTATATGGAATGCAGTCGCTTTTAATATTATCAATTACACCTGTGCTTTTCCTGCTGAGGCAAGTTAAAATGTCTTCTTTGTATATCACCCACTGAAATTTAGAATGATACGTATCTAGGCAGGAAGAAAGGAAGTCAAACACAGTGCTTTGGTTAGTTGGTTTCCTCTCATACCCCAAAATCAAAACACCCGAGGCATCCTCTGAAAAACCAGCACCTACTGAAAACAACCCTTTTAACTGCAGCTCAGAAAGAAAAAAAAACGTTGAAACAAAAACAGTTACAGTAAAAGACCCGTGCGTTTACAGCAACCAACCAACCACCACACTGTAATCAATGTATAAACTACAAGTATTAAGAAGCAGCAGCTGCCTTATTTGGAGGAAAGAGTGATGAGGGCAGTGTTGACATTGCACTGTGGGAATTTACTTTCATTGGAAGTTAGTATTTCTTTCTTGTCATGTTTGCCTTTATTAGACAGGAGAAAGTATAGATACAGACAGGAAACATGGGGAGAGAGAGCGTGGTACAAAATACCACAATCCTCCGGGGCAGGAAACGAACCACGACATTGCGGTTTTATAGTATGGGTCTCAACTTCACTAGGCAACAAAGACACCCAGGAACTTTTTTCAGCAGAGCAGATACACCACTTACTTTTATTAGGGATGCAACTCATTTTATTATTTTCATTCATTTACTGTATCTCTGATTAATTGCTCGAGTAATAATGCCAAGGTGACGTCTTTATAATTTTAGTTTGCTCCAACAAACGGTCATAAATCCAAAAGATATTCATTGCATAATGAAATAAACCAAATAAGAAGCTAATTTTCATATGTGAGAAGCTGAAACCAGCATATTCTTGGCATTTTTGCTTGATAAATTCCAAAAAACATTGGTCAAGTAACTTTGTCGGTCAACTTATTGATACTACTAAAACTAAACTTGTTTCCATATTATAAAACGAATAAAAAAAATGGGAATCAACTATAACTTCTAAAACATTTGAAGCAAAATGAGAAAAAAGGCATCAAAAGTCACACTTGAGGCTTATTCAGAAAAAAAAACAAAAAAACATTAAGTCCCCAGCCAGTACTAACAGGGATGTTGATGGTTTCTACAGCAGGCAATTCCTCAGCCACAACAGGATTATATGAGCTCTGCTGTGACTAGATAATTAAATTCAGGCATGGCCACAGTGCACTGCATCCAATGATCTCTCCCACCAGGGTGATGGGGAGAAAAAAATGAATCGTATTAAACTCCGTAGATTCAGAAGCACAATAGTGTTAGTCGACTAGACATGTAAGTCTACTGTGGCCTTTTAAGTAATGATGTTATTTGACACAACACTGCAGTCCAGTTCTACTTCTTCTATGGATCTATGGATTAATTACCTTGTGAATGACCTCTTTGCACTTTGTAGTCACCCAACATTCTTAATAGGCCCATATCGCAGCATCTAAAAGCTTCTTCATAACCTGTACTGCTATATGTTAATAGATAATGTGATAGAAACATCACATGTACATTCAGAAATAAATTGCTGGACATGATGGAGAGTATGCTGGTGTGTGTGTGTCGTTGGAGGGGGACATACGTTGAAATGCATTGTGCTGGGAATAAACCACCAAAGCTGCATGTTAATCCTGCCCTGACCTTGTGCAGAATGTGGAGGGAACGGTGTCTGTGGGGCTAAAGATAACACCACTGCCTTTGTGCCGGAGGAGAACAACACTGCTGATGATGCTGCTTTGTGCTGCTGCCGCCCAAGGTCACGTGTCCCTTTGTCAAGTAACAAGACCTGACAAGGTAGCCTATTGTAAGGTACAGACCATCTGATGTACCGATCCGTCTCTTATTCATTTATTGTTGACGCATTATTCCGGTGCTTTATGATTTGACAATTACTGCACTGTGATTTGCTTTAAATTTATACACAAGACGCTACAACTGATTGTAATCGCTTCTCAGGTCGGAAATTGTTCAACATGCACTCTCCTAAAATTAGACGTCATCAAACTAAAAAGCACTCAGAGAGCAGACACCTCTGCCAAGGCTGCATAATCCTCTACATTTGCCACTTTAACAACAGAGAATGTTTACAGATGTTTAATCTGCATATGGATCTACATCGTCACATAGTGCCACATTTCTTTAAATTTGAGTAATGCATTAGTAGTTCATGAGTATTTGATAGGTTTATGCCATTTTTACTTTACATTAAAATCAAGAATATGTAATGATGTGTCTCCAATATACAGTATCCCTGTTAGTATTCTGGAAACAAATTGCTGTATCCATAAAAGTGGTCTCTCCTACCCCCTGCTTACAAATCTCAAACCAACGAATGGTCCTGATAATATGAGTGTCCTGAGTCTGACAAAGATTTAAAGTGCCCATATTATGAAAAAAACACTTTTTCTGGTATTTGGGGTGTTCTTTTGTGTCTCTGGTGCTTCCACACACATACAAACTTTGAAAAAAATCCATCCATGCTGTTTTGAGTGAGATACGGTTTCTGAATGTGTCCTGCCTTCAGTCTCCTGGTGAGCTGTTCAAAATCGGCTCGGAATGTGACGTCACAATCCGAAATGAGCTGGCTAACCGCAACCGTTAGCTCGTAGCGTTAGCATTAGCATGCTAACGCTAATGCTAACACTAGCATGGTACCTCGTTCTCAATAGCAAAGCACTGCTACAACACACACAAGTTCACCATAATCTACAAAAGAACTACTTACATGTGCTCCCTCATTTAGAAGTCTCCCAGCTAATCCTGCCTTGTAACTGACTGAAGTTGGAGAAACAGCCTGTCTTTTACTTCTATGGAGCTAGCTAGCTGACATGATCTACATCTGAGCTACTGAGCATGTGCGAGTGCAATCAAAAGATAGTACAGAAGAAGAAGAAGAAAAGAGGTCTCACTCTGTAGCTAAAACTGAAACCAGGTGAAAAGAGGATCTACAGCAGTGAGAGAGAGCTGTGCAGTACAACAAAAATATGGTGTTTTTTGAAAATTAAACCATGTAAACCTATTCTGGTACAACCTTAAAATACAATTATAAACCTGAAAATGAGTATAATATGGGCGCTTTAATGTCAAGGTACATTTTGACTGGAGCAATAAAGTATGCACATACAAAAAAACATAAACAGGTGAAGACCAAACAGGAGTTAACCCTTTAATCCCCAGACCAGCAGGATGAATTTGGGTTTAGAAAGTGATAGAACATTACCACTGCAGAGGTGCCCTTGAGCAAGATACTAAACTGCTAAAGTGGAGCTGCTCAGTGGCCAGCAGATAAGAGGTATGTAGTTATCTTACATGCAACAGATTAGACTGTGGTTGTACTGGGCTGCTTGGAGGTGTGAATGTGCCAGAGTGTGGAGCAATGTACTCCTGTGAGAGAGCATTTGTGCACAGTGAATCGACCCTGATTTCATAAAGCCCTAAAAAAAAGTGATTTGTTGCGCTCTTATAAGAGTGGGCCAAGTGGCAAGCAATTTGGCTACAAACTGTCTGAATATGACAAGCAATGCCTGGTAAGCTCCATCATGAGCAAAATTAACAAGAGAAGCTCAGGTATCCTATCAGTGAATCCATGAGTCCCATTCTCACACTCAGTTAGAAGAGGCACGCACATAAAAACTTTTGGAATACGTGATTTACTTATGAATGTGTGTAAATTCCCTGAAAAGACACCATCTGCACTCATCAACCAGAAGAAAGAGGTCATTTGGTAATTAAGGCTTAGTTCTGTTTGAAGTTTGTTTTTAGTCTTTCTGTTGTTTCCCTTAGGTGCATTTCAAAAAAGGAGCAGTGAGCTATGTTCAGGGACATGCAAACCACATTTTCAAGGAAGGCTATAATATTACTGTTGCTTCCGCTTGCAATGTGAAGGAGGGAAGGTCTGAAAAAAGAGCGCCATTCTCAGCAAAGCCGTTCTCGGAATAAATAATAATTATTAATTTTGTATCAATCTAAGAAAGCCACTGAAATCTATGTTGAGCTACTATTTAAGCCCAAAGGAGTAGTAAATTCAGAGCCATCTTGGCATTAATTTGGCTCAAGTATGGGGAAAATGTGTGGGCGTGTCAAGTTGAGAGGCTCCCAGTTGCAGAGGGTTGATTTATAACTTGGCTATTCTGAGCACAGCTCAGTGGTAGTAGTGGGTATGAATGACCAGTGCATCCCTTATTTGGTTCCATGTAATTTTAACACTTTCTGTTACACTACTGAAGCATGTGGTGTCCCAGTGAAGCTTTGACTCACAAGACTTTGTGTTTTTCTTCAGCGAGGATCTGGTCATTAAGCTTCAGTCCAAACCTAAAAAAACAAAAAGAAAATACAAAAAAAAGGAAAATAACGTCAGTGCATTTTGGTCAGATAAGACACAGAAATATGGAGTTGAAAACAAATCAGCTGTTTAGACTTACTTGTCAAGGAAGTCTTTGTCCACAACAGCTGAAATGTCGAGCAAGGGATTTCCCATCCCAAAGAGTGTGTTTTCACTGTAGCGGGACAAAAACTTATTGTATTATGCAGACTCCCACTTGATAGCTCTGCATGTACAGAGGACACAAACAATGTCTGAAAAGAGAAAATCATCTGTTTCTGCTTTGTTGAATCAAGTCACTGGAACTTTGATGAGGGATGAACCCATGTGGTGTTCCACTGATGGCTCTGTCACCTGACCTCCTCTCTACGGTCAACATGTGGAGAAAATAAAGCTATAGAAATATGTACAATTGCAAACTAATGAGCTCATAACAGACTAATGAGTGATTTTTTTAGGACTTTGAGAGTGATGAATGTAAAACTGCCAATAAGTTTCTTTTGTCCCCCATTCAGATGGAGATTAGTCAAATGAAAAGCAGGCCCATTGAAAACGTTCCCATGTACAGACATGTGTAGCTTGTGTCGTTTAGTCATAATGCATGCTTAGACTATGCGTCATAGCAGGAACAACTGTATGCTGTTTGAATTCTTTTAAAAGCGGTATTTTCCCCTTAATGACCCTTTCATCTAGATTTTTATAGATACAATATATCATAGTGGCCAAAGGCTACAGTCTTCATAACAGGTTACCAACCTTTGATAAAACACAAGACAATGTATTCAATGTCTGATTAAGATCACAGAGAGAAATAATTGTTAAGCTTATTTATGTGATCTGCAAAAAGATCCAGACTCACTGAAGCCATCTCACACTTTCTTGCAATGTTTTCAATCAACCAATTAAAAAAAAAAAAAAAAAACTGGCAGTGCTGTGAGCACATTTAAAATTAAAATTAAAGACAATCTCAATAGTTAGCCAAACTGTTCCCTGTGGAAACAGTGGAGGATATTATCATTGGCATCTTACCTTGGAGTAGACATTATGTCAGAAAACTCAGCAGCCTAATCTGATGATTAAATGGTCAAAAGTTTCCTTCTCTCTGTCAAAGCAATGTGCTTTTTGACTACAGGAACTGCAGCTGCACTTTGGTCAACACTGACTGGTTGGTGGAAGAAGAGGGCGGGCCTTAGTATCGTCTAGGCATATGATTGGCTACACTTCATCCAATTATTGTAAAGCTTTCCATGCTACGTTTGAGGCCAATGGGAAAGAAGCTGGAACCTGTGGTAAACACCAATACCAGCGATAAAGTAAAAAAAAGAAAGACAAAAAAAGACATTTAAAAATGACTAATGTGTATTTTTTTAACCATACACATTGCATATTTATTTATATAACATTTGAGTTACATATAGAAAATATCAAGTTGTGTAGCTGTATACAAACATATAAACCAACCTTTACAGCAACAGAACACATGAAGAACTTAGATTTAGTTACTCTTATATCTAAAATGTGTAAATTCAATTTAAATGGGAATAATAAATTCTATTAAATAAAGTCAACTTGGCAGTCTGAGCTTATCATTGTTATAATTTCTAAAGAATTGTTTATTGTCATTATTGTTATTTATTTATGTTTGACTTTGAGTGATTTTATTGATGATTATTAAAGTATTTAGTGTGGCGAGTTGTTGGTCGTCTGATGTCACCTGTTCACCTGCATCTTTGCTATCTTTACATCAAGGGCCACAATGAATATTAATTAATTTTGGGCTATATTGTGCCATCCTTTTTGTTGTTGTTAGAGACGTAATGTCCTCCTCCTCATAACGTCAGCTTAACTACGGCAAACTAAGCAGTTAGTGATGGCATTGCATTTTTTTGCTTACTATAAAGTGTAATTAAAAGTGTAAATATATGTTACAGCATTAACTATGGCTCTGTCCTATTTAAGTGTCCCAGTAAGCCGTGACGCTGTGACAGTGAGCCAGTATACACAATACCAGGACCCTGAAAACTGAAGCAGCAACATGAAATTCAGTCATCAATAATTTTATGATTTACGCATGTGCTTGTCCTACTGTGACATGTCAAAATGTCATCCATGAAAAAGGCCATTTTCCTTTCTCCTCCTAAATTTCTGAGGCATTAAGTTGTTTGCTGTCTTGCTGTTAGGAGCCAGTTGTCTCTGTGTGGACTGTCATGAATATGTGGATTTTATTTTGTTTTTCTTTCCTTGTTCTCTCCTTTACTATTCATTTGTTCTGTTTTTTTCTCTCTGCACTGTAAAGAGGTTTTGATTGACTGTGTTGTGTTTAAAGTACAATGCAAATACAGTTGAGTGCATTACTTTTGTCAAGAGCAATTCAATTCTGTAAAAAAAAGTCCCTCCGTGCTTATTGGCTTTAAACATGAACTCAGAATCGTGACTAAATGGACGATTGCGTTCAGAAAGGTAAGTTTTCCTCAAGTCAAGTGAACGCTGCACAATTAACTTAACACTGCAAAATGTCAACAAGACACTATGCTGCCCAGCACTGTAAATGTTATGCTAATTACGGATGACAACACACGAAACTGACAGAATATTTTAAATGCTGGGCTGATGTTTTAATTAAAAGACCCAGTATACACTTACAAGGCTATTCTTTACTGTTTATTTGGCTACATTATTTGTTTTAAAAAGGTACATTATTCTGGTATTTTTTTCATATTTCACAGTTCCTACTGTGAGTTTGTTAAATTAAAATAATTTTATAGGCTAAAATATAGGCATAATTTAAAAGGCTTAACGTTTTACTATTGGTAAATAAATAAAATCTAATAAGTATAAAATCGTTACACTTTAATCCATATAAAAACAATTACCTTTGAGCGGTTATCACACCCACATGGCAAGTATGCCTTGTATATCTTTTTTAGGATAATTAAATGTATGGATGGATAAAGCTAATTTATCGATCCTGTGGTGAACCCACCCTATCCTGCTAGCTGCGGTTAGCATCGTTATGACGGAATGTGTAACGCTAACACCGGTTTCACCTGAATACTTAAATTGATGTCACGTTCAAAGGTTCAAACTGCTATAGCGCCTTTCAACCTGAACCTCCTGCGGACACTTTACCACAACACCAGAGAACGTTTGCATGAATTAACAGCTAGCTAGCTACAGAAGCTAACTATGCAGAGCATCACCCGTCAGATACAAATACTATCGGCTTATTACCTTAACGCTGTTTTCCTCCCTGTCGACATGTTTGGCTCTCCGTCAGATATTTAGTTTAATCAGTAACGGGCTGTGTTGTTGACGCTGCGGAGCCTGGGAAGCCACAGCTCACTGCTGGGAAAGAGTAGGTTGCAGCTTCCTTCACCACAGATGATGATGACGATGATGAAGAAATTGGTCAACAGCATGCAACCCAGAAAAACAATTAATGGTTATGTTTGAGGGAAGGGTCGGTATTAGCTCGTTACTTTCCCCTGTCCGAGCCAATGTGCATTTGACTCACAAAAAGAGGAGAAAGCGTGCGATTTAGTTATCTCGCGTTATCGCGGTGTTTTCTCTTTCACCTGTTTATGGTTTCACCAGTTCAACTTCAGTCTGCATATTTCACACTGTAGACAAAACGTGGTCTTATCTCGTCTGGCAGGCCGCTGAGTGTAAGACGTATTACAATAGGAGGCTACTTTACATTATTAATACGATATTGTTGCATTAATGTAATACTTAAACGAGAGATGTGTATCCTCAGATATATAGTGGAGTAAAAAGATACATCTCGGCTCAGTTTATGCACCACTGACACCTTAAAAAAAAGCCTGGATTACCAAACAGACCGCAGATCCTCAAGGTCCCAGAGTGCCCATATTCAATGATTGGTTCAGAGTAAACTAACTTGCATTAGTAGCCTAACTAATTTCAAATTAGTTTGTAATATGCACCACTAAAGCACAACATTCTTTCTTATTATGATTATCATGTCGCCTCTTCTTTTAAGTGGGCCCTATGTTAAAATGTATAGCCTACATGTTGCATTTCCAAAATGCTCCTTCAAAGCATTACATCACATCAACAAATGGCATTATGCAAATTCAGATTATGAGTTTTATTGATTTGAACTTGTGCAAATCAACCAAGAGAAATGTCCTGGTGGCCTAGGGGTTAAGATGCTTACAACTTTTCTATTTCAATCCCAGCCCAGGACCATGCATTCATATCCCCCTCTCTCTCCCCATGTTTCTTGTCTGAATCTATACTGTCAATGTCAAATATTATCAGCATGGCTAGATACCATAAGAAGTGAGGAAATGCTTCTTAATAATTTGGGAAAACTGACCCTTTAACTGACCAATTCTGGCTCAGCTTCACTCATCCTGCCCTCAAAGACACTGAACCAAACTCTTTTCAATAATCCTGCAATTTGTATGATGCTCACTGTTTTAGAATTAAAATGTAATGTTTTTGATTATGTTAATGCCAAGGCTGGATTACTGACTGGACCTTAAAGCCCCAGGTTTATTGTGTGTCACACTTTGTTTGATATGCTCCACTAAAGCACAGCACTGAAATGAGGGGCCTTAGGCAGGTACGGTATTAGGTCCTGTGGCCAAATGTAGTTTTTATCACCATTATTTAGTTTTAGTCATTGAGCTGATATGGTGCAAAAAAAATACTTGGTGTTTAAATCATTACATTCTTACTAACTGACAGAGTGAACCTAGAGGCAGGTCAAATTCCAGTAGAGGAGAATTGGTTTCTGGGGCTGCCATGTGTAGTCTGCCATGTGAACTGTACTTTATGAGTAGGCCTATTTGATACTGACAAGACGTGATGCACAAGGAGTGCAATGAACAAAGGGCATGTAAATGCACTGAGCTTATTTATGTCCCAGGGCCCCCTAGGAGGTTAATTGAGCCATTAATAATTCGGTAGCTTCAGAAACAATTTATTGTTGTGGAATTAGAGTTAATCTGTTTGTCTTTAGAGAAAGTACCTGAGTCTAATGGGCAACGTTTAAAACAAGAGGAGCCTTTACATGAAGCCGATTGTTTAGTCGGCTGTGACATCTGCACAATACCTGCAGGCTCATCCAGGTGGTGTAGTAGAGGTCACTAAGTTAAGTCAGTAAGAAGTCAAAGCCATAGTATATTCAGCTATTCAGTAATGTGATATTACATACACAGTATAATATATACAATTGCCTGTTTATATCAAATACTTAAAAGATGTTCACAAGCAGTTTTCATTGTAATTTTTTTAGCACATTTTCACTCATAACAAGCGGGCCTTGATATTCATATAACTGCTGACCTGCAGAAACACGTTTCTAAAAAACGATAAGGGACAATCTCTTTGACAAAACTTACTCAATATAAAAAAGAGGCTTTTGGAACAATCATGTTCCAACAAGAGCTTTAACTTCCTTACAATACAGGCAGTGGTGAGCATATAGGAGAACAACAGAAATTATAGAGCAAACACACCTCAAAGTGCTATAAAATGCTTTATTACAAAATTGTGAACAATGCCTCAGTAAAATGTTGTTCAGGTCCATTTAAACCCAACCAAGTTGCATAATTCTGATATATTTTCAAACAAATGTTCTCAGGGTTTGCATAGAGCATAATTTGACTTGAAGTAAAAGTTATGAAGTGGGTGTAGCTTAACAGAAGAACCATGTACAACAAGTGATTTAAACAAATAAACACCATCATACCTTGTACAAATGATACAAAATTAGAACTGTATCAATTGCAAAAAAGTTTATTTTGCAAGGCACATCAGTTGGTATTAGATAAGTAAAAAGACACGTTCACACCACTGGTCTTCAGACATTTCAAAATATCAACTACAGTTACCACAAATAGTGGTCAGTTATGTTTAGTGTATCAAGACATGTTGGAACAAATGTGACAACATAAAATGAAGATTTCACCAGCTTCACGACTCTGTGCTTCATCTTTAAACTATGGTCATTCCCTTGGCTACCTAGGCGAAGTGTGCAATTCATATATGACAAAAAAAAAAATTTGACGAGCCTCTCTGAAGAAGACTAAGCTTTGTTAGCTTGATGTGGAAATCAGGATAATAATATTTGGCTATTAGGCCTCATTATGTTGCTCAAACTGGTTTCTTATAAGTAATCTCAATGCAATATGTGAAACATGAAACATCTATAGAAAGAGTTGAATGCAAGCAGTTTTTAATCTTTACCTGCTGATGGCAGAAATTTAGGTTACTTTTAAGTAACAAAAAATGTATTGGTGGCCAAATTAGGGGGTTAGGGTTAGGGCCTAATATACTTTCAAAGATCGTGGCAGAATGTCTTTGGCAGAACTCTCAAGAAAATAAAAAAATGCTACAATTGCATTACAATATGTCAAATAATGAACAGTATTTTGCTTTCACTTGTAATCGTATAGAATAGTGTAAACAGGCATAACAGTGAACCAGTGAATATATTTAACGTGTGCTGAGCGTCAGGCTTTATTGTACTTGTAACAACTCCTAAAGTTCATGTGCTTATCCTAGCAAAGGTGAATGAATGATAGTGATAATACAATTATCAGTACAAAGATATAAAAAGGTCTCTTGAGAAAATCTAGTTATTTAAATTTAACTTAAACTTTGTGTCTAGATGAGGCCCAAAACAACCTTGCATTATATGTAATCCAACCTCTAATCAAAACATACAGTATATATTCCTGGGATTTGTCAAAATAAGCTTTAAAACTATTTTTTTACATACTTTTAGAAAGAAAGAAAAAAAGACGTCCCCAGTAAGAATCTAACCCATAGCTCGCACTGATAGTCCCATTGTTTACATTCTACCAGAACAGCAACTGTTACAGACAGGATACGGGACAAAGAGAAAAGCTTTACCCATATCAGTGTGATGGACACTGATATTATAGCTCTGACATATATCTGTCCATTCAATGCCCTCCTGGACAGCTGGATAGAACCAGTGTAAAGCAGAGGAACAGTGGCCCTTCTCTTACTGGTACCAGGGGGTCTTTCTGACCCAGTGGAGGGTAAAACCTGCATCTGTCCGGATCTTAATGGAAGCTGCCTCGGCCTCCCTGACTGTCTCCTTCACAGACTGCATCAGGTTCTGAGCATTGTGGACCAACATCTCAGTAGCCTACCGAAGAAGATACAGTGATTAGGGAGACTGACATTTTTTTTTTTTTTTTAAAAGGCTGTTTTTAAACAACAGGAGTCTTGTGATCTGACACACTCATAATAAAGACTCTGCTCACCTGCTCCGACTCCTCTTCACTGATGTTGGTACGACCCAACATGGTGGCCTTGACTGTGGACAAGATTTTGAGCTGAGTGCTGATGGTGGGAATGCGCTCACACACCTGAAACGAGATCAGAAAGTCAGGTGAGGTCAGACAAAACAAATAAAGTATAGTCTTTCCACAGTGAAAATCCACTGCAAACCCCTCTGATAAAGACGACTGAACTGACCTGGAGAAGGTTGGTCCGGATACGCTTGTCGGTACACTGCTTGGCCACCTCCTTGGCCAGCCGTGTGACTTCATCAGAAGCCTTAGCGATGTCCTTGGCGCACTGAATGAGGGCACGTTTGTTTCCGCTGCCTCCACGCACCAGACGTGACATCTCAGCCATGAGCAAGGCCATTCGCTTGGCGGCACCAATGATGTCATTTCCCTATGAGATACGACAGGAACAAAATCAATCTGAAAGCATAGGATTCCAACGTAAAAGTCAATTACTCGTTTTACAGTGTTGACTTACTTTGCTGGACCATTTGCGGGCTTCATCGTGGAGCTGCCTGGCCGCCACCATCATTGGCTCATTAACCATATCGCCAGTCTGCTCGGGGAACTCCTCATCTTTCTCCTCTGGGGGAGGAGGCCTGGGGGGAGGAACCTCGCCCTCAGGAAGAGGTGGTTTGGGTGGTGCTGCGTCATCGTTAAGCTACGAGACAAGTTTAAGTAATTATGGTTTGGCAGTGCAGACGATACAAAAGTCGTTTTGGACACTAAACCAAAGCAGCTTCAGATGGTTTGCCAAATTAAAAGTTGTGCGTATCTGAGGACTTACACTAAGCTGATCCAGTTCAGGCGGAGGTGGTGGGAAGTCTGGCTCTTGGGGCTGAAATGTCTCCCTGACCTTTGCCACAGCACCAAGAATCTTATAGCCTGAGTCCAGAAAGCCTTTCTGAAGACCTGGTAATCACAAAATGAACACATTTATCACTAATCGCAAGGTTCCACATACGCACAAAACAGAATTGCGCGTTAGCAACAACAACTTACTTGGATCCTGGATATTTCCAGCCACCGCCTTAGCATTCATCACCATAGGAGAAATTGTCTTGCTCAGTTCATCAGATGCAGCCTTCACCATCTCCCTGAATTTAGGATCCTCAGAGTTCTCCACCTCTCGCTTTGCCACCAGAAGGATGCGGTTGGCTCTGCGGGCGATGCTGGTTGCGCCGGCAACCAGCATCTGAGGCTGGTGGTTGGCCATGGCCAAACGGCACTTTTCCAAGTCCTTCTTGATGGCGTCCTCCGAAGCATCTAGCAAGGATTTGGTATCGATGGCCTCGTCCACCAAACCTAAACATCCGTAACATGTCAATATAGGGAATTACACAATGAGGTATGTATTAGGGATCTCATGCAATTAGGGAATTTACAGCATCTTTATGGAACCTCACCTGTCATTTTCTCCACGTTGTCAATCCACTGATTCTTCATTGTTTCAAAATGTTCATACGCAGCTTGGTTGCCAGGGTTTCTCAGCAGAATACGAGCAGCAGATACCACCTAAAAAATAATCCGGGTAATTAATTGTCAGTCCAAGCTAGCTATAGTCTTGGCTCAAGAAGCGAGAGACACTTAAATAGTTTGCCTCGTGCAGAGCAGACACAAACGGAAAAACAGATATAAACACTAAACCATTACATACTTGTGGTGTTAAATCTCTTGTTGACTTGACAGCAGCCTGGATTCCCTCCACCGTGCTCTTGTTGGCAGTACCAACAGCCGCAGCCTTCTCTGCGGTGGTGCCAAGCTTATTGGCGTGGTTCTCAAAGTTGGCAGCCCTTTCGTCAAAGACCTACACATGATCAAATTAAACAATTACTGTATTATTAAAAAGGGTTGTTAGAAATAATACAACCCCCTGCCAATAAATATAACACCAGTGAATGAGGCTGATTGCAGTGAGATCACAGCGAGGAGCAGAGTGACTGTACCACTGACCTCATCTCTGTTGGGGGCGTCCAGCGGGGCAGTGGCAGCCACTGCCAGTAACTTGATGGGGGTGGTGGTGTCACTGAAGATGTCCGACACCTCCTGAGTCATCGCCTCTTGCATCTTCCCTTTCAGGTCCTGGGAGGAGGACAAACAGATGTTACAACCAGTCAGCACACTCATTGTGGCTCACTGGGATTACAGATACACATGTATTACATCAGGAGTACTTTGTCCAAATAAATATCGCTGATCTTGTAGATTAAAAAATAAAAAAAATCTTATTAAACTTCAATACCCTCTGAAGTAAGAAAGTGTTGTATGAAAGCACATTATTGAAGTTTTACTTGTACATTTCAGTTTATTAGTATTTATACTTTCAGTGGGAATATCATACTTTATATTTAATCTGATGGCTGTTGTTGCTACCCATCTTGCAGATTTAAAGCTTACATTCAGTTTGGACAACATAAACTTTTAGGGAACCATAATAACTGATATTATTTTAAGACTTTTAGAGAACTGTCTGAGCCTGTAATCTTTCAACTCGTGAAAGAATGAAACCCTCAAAATTGTAGATTTGAGATTTCCATTATTTCACTGATTTGTATCATTTCAGTATCTCCAATTTTGAACATTAAAAACATTTTTGTATTGTACTTTTGTATGTGTTATTGTGACACTTGAGCAGGACTTTTAGTAGAGTATTTTCCAATTGTGGTCATACTACTTGTACTAAGGATTTATATATTTCTTCCACCCCTGGTAACCAGCAGAGGGCGTTGTTTCTCTGTCTCTGTGTATGAATCCTGCTCCATCACAGTGAAGCTACAGGTCTGAATGAGAAAGACTGTTGAGTGAGAGCCGTCTTACTTTCAAAGCCTCCTGGAGCTGCTGAGCAACTGCACGTGCCTGAGGGGAGTCTCCTTCACCGCGGGCAGCCAGGTCAGCCAGCTGAGCCATGAGCTGCTCCACCTGCTCACACTTACCCAGCAACTCCTGTCTGTACGGGCCTGGCAGAGCGTTGGCCAGCCTGTGGCCCTCTGCCACCAGCCCGCGGATGGCTGCCTGACCTGAACAGGCACACAAAAGGCAAACGTATACACTTGAAGATTCATGAAAAACTATTCGGCTGGTTAACTGGTAATTAACATTCTGTTATTACCTCTGGGTGCACAAACACTAACAAACCTATGTGACAAATCATCCACTGCTTCTGGATTTTATTTGTGAAATTAGGGCATGAATATCTTTTTCATTTTTGATGCTCAATTATCTACAAATTATCATAACATTTTGAAAAATGCCCATCACAATTCCTGCGGTGACATTTTCAAATGGCTTGTTTTGTACGCCTAGTAGCCCAAAACCCAGCAATATTCAATTTATAACGATATAATAAAGAGGCAAATCCTCACATTTGAGAAGCCTAAACCAAAGAATGTTTTCGATTGATAAATTATTTGAAATACTAATCTGAAAATTGTTAACTGTGTCAGCACTAGTCAACAATAAAGTGTGCTTTTTAGTGCCAGCATTTAACTTGGCCACCTCACGCAAATAGTTGCCCATTCAATTCTGGGTAGTTTTGGTATTTTACTGGGTGCTTGTATCAACACTAGAGGGGAAAGAAAACCATGTCTTCTTTTGTATTATTTAATGTTGTTCCTTTGAGGTAAGCCTTGCCTCCATCATATTGTGTGAACCAGTCATTCCTAGAGCAGCCAGACTGCAGCTCTATTGTAAACATATAAGGCAATGTCCAGGTTTAATAGGAGGCAAGCCAAAGGAAGGAAAAAAATAACAGTGTTGGGAAAGCGTTGTGGAACATTGAGTACAGTAGAGAGAGATGTACACAAAGTGTCTGGTCTGCTTTTTAACCACAGGAGAAGTGGAAGGAATGTGAAGGAGGAAGATAGAGCAAGAGGAAGTTGGGGAGGATGGGAGCCAGACTCACCCACACCACTGTCATCCATGGTGGGATTGTCAATCCAGCGCTGTGCCTGCTCAATCTTTCCTTCCAAGTGAACAGCTGCCTTTGCAGGCCTGCTGTTAGCCACAGCTTTGTTGGTCTTGGACTGCAGGTTCTGCAGAGCTGTTGCGATCTGTTTAGCCAAAGCTCTGGCCTCAGGAGTGTCACCTTTACCCCTATAAGGAATTAAAAACAGCAAAAATGTGAGGTGGTGTTTTATCGTAAAGATATGGCTGAAATTAGGTCTGTAAATTGCCAATTACAGTTAGAGAACAAATTTCTAATAAGTGGAATGACAACCGTTCCAGGTGGATTGTAGTACAAAATCAGTACTCCCACAGGAAGAATAGAGAATTATTAGAAGGAAAATGGAAGAGATAAAATACCTCACTGATCTATGGGCAGAGAATAACTTTCAAGCCCAAGTTGACAACCATTACTGAACACTCATTTATCAAATGTCCCCCTGCATATGTAAAAACAAAACAACAATACGTCCCAATACAACTGTAACTCAGCATATAATGATGCAATATTTCCAGCAGTCAGGAACTTACTGTCTTCTGAGATCAGACAGTTTGGCAGTCATGGCAGCGATCTCTCCAATAGAGCGCAATATGTCATCTCTTTCTTTGGGGTCCTCACACATGTCTGCTATCTTTTTGGCCTCAGTGAGCAGGGCCCTGATGTTCTCTTCTCCCTCTGGCCCGCCGTTAGGGTCTGCCAACCAGTTCTGCAGGGGCAGAAAAAAAATAATCAAATACTTCCATTTTGAGGTTTGAATCCATGTTTTGTAAGGCAAACAGGGTTAATGACTAACCTGTGCAGCATCAATCCTTTTGGCGATGACCTGCTTGGAGTTAGTCATGGCCTCCAGCTTGCGAGCAGCATTTGCCACCTTGCCAGTTAGTACGTCGAGCCCCTGGGAAACCTGCTGTGCCTTCTGCATGGCGGCTGGGGACGCCCCCTGACCTCTGAGGTGGACAAGGAAAACACATGGATACCATAAACTGCAGCACCACTATGCCTTTAAAAAGGCCACACATGCACACTTCTGTTTGTTTACTCAAAAGCTTAAGCCTTATGGTCCTCCTGTTTAAGAATAGTATTTCCTAATGTAATGCTTCTTTTACCAGACAAAGCTCAGGGGCTTTTCAGAGGAGTAACTGAACCAGGGGTTAAAGTAGATTATGGATTAATACCAGACAGCTGCTTTTAATCGAGCGTGACTCAGGGTCCCTGGTGACAATCAGCTTTCATATCAGAAGGATATCACTTCCACTCTTACACACTATAATCCCCTCTAATATGCGTACTGCCTTACACTCCCTACCCTTTAAGGATGGAAAATGAAACCGTGTCAAAGGAGCATTCATCAATACAAATATCCAATGAAAATGTGATTACATAATCATACTGTAACGGATCATGAGACTATCTAATAAAAGAGACATGGACTGCCTGAAATATGAGGGGAATTCCCATAGTTGTGACACAAACACACAAAGCAATGTCGTTTATGGTGTATAGTGTACCTGGCCCTTATCTCAGACACCTGGTCAGTCATCTGACCCAGAGTTTTGGCTGTGCCCAGGATATCTCTGCGCTCCTTTCCAGCACACAGTTCACCAACTTTCCCGGCTTCATCAAGGATCTGGCGGATGGCCTGCTCGCCTGCGTCCCCTAAAAGTACAACACAAGGCCAAACGCATAAATAAGTCACTAGATACAACTAGATTATCAGTCTGAGGACGTGATTAGTGGCAGAATGAATAGTTTAAGGTATAGGACATGGAATTTATTACCTGGTTGAGCGTTTGGATCCCTCAGCCAGTTCTTAGCCTGAGCCATCTTTGAGTCGATAAGCCCCAGAGCCCTCCTTATGGCCTCGGTGTCCTTTGGGTTTGAAAGACAGAATAAATGAATACCTTAAAATGGGAATCAATGCAACCAAAGAAAACTAAAAAAAGGAGTTGATGAATGCCCATAGTCATTCCATGTTTACACATTCTCTCCATAAATCATGACATGAGTATTAGGGACACTATATCCCTGTAAATAGTATATTCTGTGCGAATGAGGTTAACATGTGATGACATGTCAAATCATTTTATTCCTACTTAGAAATAATCCTCATTCACAGTTTTTCCTGAGCGAGTTACATGGTCAAGAAAAGCTCCAGGCTCTAGTCATTGTTCTCATCAAAGCCAACTGTTTAGTTATTCCAGTAAAAGAAACACACAGCAATGTGCAGCATCGCTAACATCTATCAGGCACAACCATGTAGCGCATGCCGTTTCCATAATTCTTTTACATCGTCAATAATGAGCATGTCAAGTTATGAAAGCCAAACGACTCTTGGTTGTATCTCAATCAGAATGGATGGAAATACAACAATCTGTCCAACAGCGGCTGACTTGACAATGAGTCCACTTATTGTCGAAGTCTGCAAAATCAAGCGGAGTCCTGCAGGACATGGAGCAAAGCAGGAGACCAGAGCGGATGAATGAGTGGTTAAGTGAGCTTGTTTTTCATGGTACAAGAATATAAATTCAGAAAACACACTTTACTTTCCTTACTAATGTAGCTTGTATCTTCATCACAGAGTTCAGCAAGAGTTCCATAGCAAATTGAGCCGAATAAGAACAAACCTCTACTGCACCACCAAATATGTCTGAGCCCTCACAATAATCCCTATTTCAAAATAAAAGAGAACAACAAGCATGTCTGTCTGAATAACTGGGAGTGTGGTCGTAACATAGCAGAACAAGGGAGGGGAAAAACAGGAAGTATAAAGGTGTGAAGTGATGTCACCAGAGCTGCAGGGGGTGTATTAGTTTACTGTTCAAACTTGTGCAGCTGCTGTTCGTTCTGTAACTACCTGTGTATGTGGGTGAAAAAGCCAGTGAAGTAAAGTGAAGTGAAAGATGGATAGATATAGGATCTTTGCACTCATATCAAATGCAAACACACATCCTTTACAGCCTATAGTCCACACAGAATGGTATTACTCAAAAAGTAGACAAGGTGTGATTCATGGCATTAGAAATAGGGATTATGTAAGTGAGAAGGCACAATTCGTGTTCAGGGAAATAAGATTTGTTGAGCAAACAAGGCCATATATGTTGGATTAAAACTACCATTCTTACAACAAAATTCAAATCAGTTTTCCTATGTGCTCTCCTCCTAAGGCTGGGTAATGCGGATCAGGAAAATGCAGAGAGAATTCTCATTAATGACACCCAAATCAATTCTGCACGAGTCAGGTTAATCAATAATTAGACAGGTTGAGGACATGCATATAGTGAGGTTTAAATGACATAGGAGGAGGACACACAGATGTTGATAAAATGTCATGTTATGAAGCAAAACAAATAAAAAATGAGGGGGGGGGGGGGATACTGCATAGATCAACATGTCAGTTATTAAACCTGCTAAGCACGTCTTCAATGAACACCATTCCATTAGCAGTCCTATAAATTCAAACTGCTAATTTAATCTATCAATATCTAGTCAACAGTTTAACCTCCCAACTGCCTCATTACTAATGAGCACACAATGGCACCACAAAGCACAAGACAGCACACACATCTGTCAGACATGCTGCTGCAAAACCAAGTGGCGATAGAGGTAAGGCTTACCTTCTACAGGGGTGTGAAGGGAGAAAGAAACAGTAAAAAGAAAGGAAGAACGACATAAATACAAATATTGAACTGGACATACCAACTAAGAGCAACAAAAGAAAGTGTCAACAAAGAAAAAAGTGGCACGGAAAGAGCCAGAGTGTCAGGACAGGAAAGAAGCACAACGTGCAGAGCAGAAACGGATGAAAGAGCCCAAAATATTAACCTACAAAAAGACACAGAGAAAGTTAAAGCATTTGATTACTAACTGTAGGTAAGCTTGAAATATAGCAAAAGCATTTTTCACACCTGTCAACCATGAAATAAGGTCGTCCTGATGAAACAAAGAGCATGCCTTGTTAAAAAAGGAAAAACATACACCAAATGAGAATAAAATCACTTCATATTCTCTCCAGTCTGCAGCCGAGTCCTGCCTAAGGCATTCTGGGACTGTGTGAGAGCACAGTGGGTAGCATACAAAAAAGGAAAGTGCTCATATAAACACTGCTTCCAGCTGTGATCCGTAACAAATGAGCAAAAACAAAGTTTAAACACTCATAGCAGCCCAAAAGACAAAAGCAGTCTCTTGTTCTTCATGTATACTTATAATAAAAGTGTGTGCATGTGACTTTGATGGCCATAGACAAACTGAGGTAAAAGCATGTCATTTATTGTGCATACCTTGTTGGCCCAGGCATCCTCGTCCCAGGACGTGAGCTGCAGCACTCTGATGATCTCATTTATCTCTGCACTCATCTTCTCAAAAGTGAAGTTACGGTTTTTCAAGGCCTCCTCTACACCCTGGCTGCCAGATGTCTTGGTTGTCACAAAGATTTTGATACCTGAAATATAAATCAGAAATCAAAATAAACAATACAACTCAAAAATACTGACCTGAAATACAGTGTGCGGGCCAGTGTATTTACTTTATAAAAATAAAAAAAACATAATGTGTAAATACCTGAGATGAGGATGGGCAACAGTTCTTTGACTGTGTTCATGGAGTTGACCAACATCACACGGTGCTCCTGGTGTGTCAGCTCCTGCTGTCGCTCATCTATCATCTTTGCCATCTTTGTCATTCCTGGACACAGGCAACAAACCATAGGTGGAAAGGGACTAAGTATATTTACTCAAGTAACATACTTTTAGTGTCATTTTAATGTAATGGTGTGTGATCATTACCATTTAAAGACATATCAGATGGAAATGTTGTACTTCTAACACAAAATGTGTTTACTTCAGTAAAACTTTGAATACAGGGCTTTTACCTCTAATGGGATAATTCTGCAATGAAGTGTTACTGCTTTTATTTCAGTAGAGAATTTGAGTTCAGTATTTTCAACACTGCAACAAACACAAATAAATTGCTAACATTGCAAAAAACTAAATGTCAATTCCAGCAAATACACACCCTGAATCTGTCAACCAAGACAGCAAAATCTCTGAGATACTGTCAAGTCAAGACTATAGCAGAGTAATCTTGCCACTACTGGTGGCAAGATTACTTCTAGGTTTTTATTCATTTATCTATATTATTATTCTTTTTATTTTTTTATCGTTTATCCAGCTGGTCTGGAACCATACTCAACTCACACACCCCCTTTCCCCTCCCCATATGCATGAGTGCCCTGGTCTATGAGTTTACATGTTACGGTCTTTTATGGTTTGTCTTTTCTTTTTATTTCTTAATGTTGTTAAAGTGCCTTGTGATGTGATTTCTGCTGCAACCTAATTTCCCCACGGGGACAATAAACAAACAAACAAACACTGTATCAGCAGACTGACCTGGTCCCAGGTTCTTTGTGTACGTGATCAAGTCCTCCATAGACTCCACCACCTCTGCCACTGTCAGGTACTCCAGGATGCCTTTGCACACACGGATTATTTTGCGGACCTATGATAATGACAGGATAAGATGTTGTAAGACAGCAAAGCTAATTCAAAAACAAAGTTTCATTCACAGAGAAAAGTGATTATGCAAAAAACCGCCCACCCCTCCTCCCATTCCCATTCTCTCTAATTACACTCTGATAATGCTGCCTACTGACATTCCAGCCTCTTTGTCCGGCTTCACTCCAGCTTTATGTGGACTGCTGGAGTCACCACTCCACCATACAGAGCCATCCCTGAGCTGCATTGGAAAACATGATGGCACCACTGACTGATGACTCTTGCTGACTGCTGCAGACAGTGCTGGGATGCCTGATGTCTGCTCCCACAAAGCTGACCTGCAACTTTTTTTATTTTACTCTCCATCCCTGAGAGGAAAGAAAGGATGGGACTGATAGATGATACTCCTGCCTGGTTCAAGATTTAGGAAGTGTTTGTGTAAGACATATGGAGAGTCTCAAAGACGTGCGGTATGTTTATCTATCTCTGTCTTTTTTATAAGCTTTACAGTACCCAAGAGAAATGCACTAAAAGAATGGCTACTGTCCTTATCTCAGAAGAGCCTGTAACAGCAGGCATCTGTCATGATCAAGTGTCCATTAAAAAGACACTAAAGCCCTTTCAGATCAGCTTCTGCTCCATGAAAATCAATGGTATAATCTTACAAGCTATATTAGCTATGTTCTGTCCATTTCTAACTTTTGTTGCAGGATATACAGTATCTTTAACGCCTAACCAATGGTGGGTTTTTAGGCTGATATCCTATTATTTATTTCAGAATAACAAATATCAGATAACAACAGCTGATATTTATGTTTTAACAAACAAGCAAGCAAGCAAGCACAGAACCACAGATACACATTTAGTTATTAAAGAGATGAGATATGATATGTCTGGGGTATGGTTTATAACATTTAAAAACCTAACTTCATTGTCAAAGAAAGATGAACAGCAATCTTCACTGTGAATTAATGTATGTTAACGATAAAAAAATCAATTCCTCCACTGTCAGATGTCTCAATAAACTGTTATTAAATGTACAGATGTTTCTGAAGTTTGGGGCACAACCACATCTGCAAGAATGTAGGAAATCACTACATGGATGAGTTGTGGTAGAATACACCAAAACCACTAAAACAGTTGATATCTAGCTCTGTCACCCAGGCCCAGATTGGCTAATCGGGAGCACCGGGATAATTACTGGTGGGCCGGTCTGGTTTTTTGGTCACAAGGGCTGCTGGTGTTTAGTCATGGTACTGGGTTTAAATCACAGTTGAAATATATCATGTATGCTCTCCCTAGGGACCTTGCTCAAAAAAAAAATAATAATAAAACGTCACCTTGTACAATTCAGTCAGTGGTGCTGAAGGATACGATTGCGACATGCGGGCAAAACGGTGCTAAAAAGGCGACAATTAAAAAATGGGAAGCTCTAGAAAGTGATACGGCCAGATGTGCTAAACTGAGAAACTTTTTCATTAAAACCAGCGAGAGTTAAACGCTAAATGAAGATGATGAGACTAAGCTAGTTAGGAGCGGTGAACGATGCTAGTGGCCGTGCAAAACATAATATAAATGTTGCCTGCAAACCAGCAGCAGCCACTAGTCCAGTTTGCTGCTAACAGTGGCAATGAAGAGCCAGTACCAAGCACCGGCCATGAGCTCATAACTCCAGAGTGGGCAGGCAGGATTGCTCATTGAGTGAATGTTATAAGAACTAGAATCATTATTAATGAAGAGTATGGTGTAGGCCTGCTCTATATGAAAAATGCCCTGAGATAGTCAATGATGCCAGATGATTTGGCACTACATTAATGAAACTGACTTGACTTGATCAGAAAGCTTTGTAAAAAGGGGAGATTTGTGCTGAGAATGAAAAAATTAAATAATGAATTTTGTTTAGTGTCAGAAGCAGAGCAGTGTGCAAGTAGTGTGGAAGGCACAGGTAAGCTGTTGCACCACCGTGTGTGAACAAGCAAACATGATAAGATTAGTTACAATATAATCCCTTTCCAGGCCCAAATGTTACTAGTGATCCATTATGTATTTTATCATCAAAAGTAGGATAGTAAATATACAAAGCCCATGACTGAAAGGGAATAGGATAAAAGTAATATGGAATATTATACAAATTTGTATTTACTCTTTTATTTAATTTCAAGGTTTGGATATCTGTAAACACTTAGTTGCACAGAAAATAAATTCTGGTATTGTTGAACAGTATTGTGTTGTTGTAAAGATGTTAACTGTTAATTAATAATAAATCTACATTGTGCAACACTTACTGTATTTGCACTGAATTGGAAATTATGATATTTTATAAAACATACACTGAATTGCAAGGCTGTAGAGAACAGTGCGCTATTGCAGACTTATACTATGGTTTTAATTACATTAATTTAATATGGTCAGTTGTGAAGTAAAATGGGCCGGTCTAAGTCCAGGGCTGAAAATGAGTCTCACTCTGGCCCTGGTGTCACCTGATTGATATTTCTTTTGAGTAACAAAATCTGCATTCTGACCTTCTTGTTCAGCGAACAGACTTATGCTGGTTTACAGATTTGTCAAATAAAGAAGGAATGAGCGAATAAATGTATGAATACCTCGGCCTCGTCAAAGGTCAGGAGCAGGTCAGATGTCCCAGAGAGGATGCCCCGGGAGCCATCGATGAGGTAATCCCGAGCAGGAACGGAGTATGGATCAGCTTTCAACATGGAGGCAGCCTGCACCAGTTTAGTGCATGCATTCTCCACTCTGTGGAAAGCAGAAGACCCTGAATTTTAAGACCAGTTAAATAAAAAAAAATCCTCAAAACAAGTCATGCTGATGATACAAAGCCCTTCAGAAGCCAGATGGACTTGGAAACAGCAAATTGCCTACAACAAAAACAAAGCTTTGGGATACAGCTAGCCCTAACATACAGTGACTTCTGTCTAAGCATGATTTTCATCTTCTTGTATGCTTCTTATCACATTTCAAGCAAATACTAATGTGAGAGCCGATGGAGTCGAAATCCCAGATTAAATGTTTTTTTATAACGTCTTCCATACAGGGGTTATATTGGGAATTAGGAAAGGACGGGTACTCCTTTCTACACCTACAGTCAAAACCAAACAACAATTCTTTATACATTTAATTAATATTTAAATTTCGGGATTACAATTACTTTAACCTGATTAGATTTGATTGTAACCGATGCAGGGTATAATCAAAAGTATCTAAGACATGACAAAAATTAATATATTTCAGCTCAAGAAAGAAGAAGAATCCGCTGGCAAAATATTAAGAGCCCTTTACAGAGAGTTCAAACATCAAGTTAACTCTTATCTTCATCCCAACACTATGGTTAGTAGTTTCCTTCCTATATTATAAGCGCTTGTGTGATTAGCCGCTTGTGTATACAATACTGTTCACAACAAGCTACAGCACAGCATGTATGAAGACTAATTATTAGATATTTTAATCAAACTTCGTTAGTGAGTGCTAGTAAGGAAATTATGTAAACAAACTTGCAGAATTAAAAGGATATTGTGAAGTTTAAATTGAGAAAACGTCTCCTCCAGCTGTAGGTACTTTTAGTCATTTCTTGAGGATTTTTAAAAGGGATTTATTTATGGAATTATTGAAACATAAAAACAATGTTTTCACAGAGTAAACTTGTTACTGTCCTGAAGAGAGACTGTTAGAAACAGCCTAATGAATTGAGCTTGAAGGTTCATTCTTGACCTTGGAACCACTTGTTCAAGAAGATTTATTTTTGTCAAAAAGCCTAACGAATAAGTGAATGGACAGGACATTACATTTTTTTGTGAATTCTTGAGTGAGTGGGATACGGGGGAAGCAAGTTGGGGGCTGGTTTAAAATGAAGACCACTTTAAACTGTTTTAATGGTTCAGGGACTAAGGATAAAACATTTTTATTTGTTGTACAGATTGTAATGCCCTATGAAGCAAATTTGTGATTTTGGGCTATGTAACTAAAACTGACTTGACTTTGACTTCTGCAGCATGAGTATCTCGGTCTCGTGACAGAAATGTTAGCTTGTTCTCGCAGGATGGGATTTGGACCTCAGGAGGCGGTGCTCCACTCTGGATGGCTCTGGCCCAATTTAATCCCCGTTTCCACAGAAATGTAAATGATTGATAGTTGCTTCCTGGCTGCGATGCACTCAGTGCACTCCAGAGCAGAAAAAACTGCAGGCTCAGCCCTTTGATTCATCATCATACATGCCACCTGCATTGTATCAGAACAGCCATATTGCACATAGAAACAGGCAACAAGCCAAGGAGTGACACATGTTCTAGTTCCCATAGTATAGTGCTTTCCTTCTTTTGCCAACAGGCCAAATGTTACCGTGATAACAAGGGATCATTGCTATTTTCCACATTTTAGGCGTTGCAAAGGGGCCAAACAAGAAGAGTTCAGTTTCCATTCTTCTGAAAGAGCAAGTCTCCTGCAAGATGAAGGCTAATGTATGTGCATGACATCAAGGCTGACGTGTGTGTGTGTGTGTGTGTGTGTGTGTGTGTGTGTGTGTGTGTGTGTGTGTGTGTGTGTGTGTGTGTGTGTGTGTGTGTCTTTGCAGAGCCAGCCAGCAGTGTCCTTCAGCGTGCACTAGCGAGAAACAGCCATGCATTAACAGGCCCCCGACAGACACTATATTTAGTGAAGGAGACACATTCCACCACATGTGCTGATGGATGGCACCAGGGTGACGATTTGACTTTGAGGCGCCAAATGTGTTGAGCCTGACGACCTGAGCCTGCCAATGCATTTCATCCCTGACCTTGGGGGGGCTCCCAAGTCCCGCCACTCCCTACCTTGACTGTAGTCTCTGACGTAATAAGGAGGATTGGTGAACGACTGTGATACAGACAGGCAGCAGCTGAGCCCAAGGGAAGGATTTAGCTGATGTGGAGTGATCCTAGGAAAACTAATACATGATCTGATTAAATATGTGCATCTCTCCTTTTCTACATCAATATGTAAACTTTTTGTGTGTGTTTTTCATGTTTTACTGTAAACCAAAAGAAGCAGCAGCAGCAACAGCAGCTCTTATGTATGAGCATATGTAGGAGTTTGTGGCCCTTCTCCTTTAGGGTAAAGGAACTCCTCCCTAGGCAAAAAAGTATTTATGTTACACCAGGGCGAGATTCTGAGGCACTTAACATGCCGTGTCTGACCTTTGCTTGGGCACAACCAGCCATTACTGCAACAGATAAAGGGAAAAGAGAGCCAGAGAGAGGCTAGTGGGTTCCACATACTGTAGAGAGACAACCATTTCATCTAAATACATTTTTGAAAGGTTGTTACTGTATGAAATTGAGGTCTGCAAAGAGATCAGTCTAGGCTTACTTGATAAAAGCTGGTGACATGTCCCTTTTCATGATCTGGTCCTCTGTGGTTTGTACAGTCTCCTTCCCCACCTAAAAAAAAAAAAAAATCAATCAACTATGATGTAATGGATAAAGACATTTCAAGGAAATAAATAAGAGGTGATGTACAATGAATAAGACATACAACAGACATTTCTAAGCAAAGACATGAGATGCCATTTGTATGCACACTATGGAATTTGTGACCCAGTTCTTCTTAATTTAAAAGCATAGGATACATTATTTTGTATTAATTGTTGATTCAGAACCTAATTCTTATGTCATAATTCATGCCAACAAATTTACAAAACATATTGGGCACAAGATAATCAATGTTAACCTGTTATCTACAGCAGGTGCTCAATTTGACTTAACCAGTTAGTTTCAAATCAACTTCACAGACTTGTCGTCCACTCTTTTTGTTTAATCTCTTTCAGGGTCACAGGGAGCCAGTGCCTTTTCCAGCATGCACTGGGCAAAGGTCAAAGACACCTTGTAGTGTGCAGGTTATTGGTCCATTACAGTGTCACCGCAGATGCTGTACACCCACAGTCACTTCCATGGACTGGAGGAGGAAACTGTGGCAGATAACTCAGATGAACAACATGGTGACCACATGACAGCCCAGAAAAAAAAAAAGAAGTTCATCCCACTGCAGTAATTACTGTAAATGGTTTGAGATAAATATAAGATTATTCTTGGATACATTCGCGATTTTTTGTCTTGATTTGATTGCAGAACATTGTGATCACATGCTGCATATCATGGCTAAATGTGCAACCAAGACGTGCCGATTTCAGTTGACTGCAGTAATATTATCAGTTTGACTGTTGACTGTATTTACTTGTATCAGGCTTTTCATAATGTCTAACATACAGACATTGCGAATCACATTTTATTTCTTTAGATGCCTCATCAGAGCATTGCTAACTATACTGATGAAAATGTACTGTATATTTCCGCCACAGGAAATAATTGTTTCTGGTTGTTTGGGAAGGGTCAGTTACAACTCAAATATAGTTCCGCTATCAGACAGCCTAACCACCGTTCTAAATCAGTGCACAGGGTTAAACTGTAGTCTCTTTACAGAACTGATGCTTCACACTTGTGCTCTTGTGATTCTAATTCAATCATGACAGAGTTTTGTTTTTCTTTGATAAATGGCTATGGTATAAGAGAAAAACATGGATTTGGTGGAGTTCTTTGACCCCATGTCATCGATTGTCTTCTCATATTGGGTCTCTACAGTTACAAATATGATGAGGACAATTTAAACCACCTAAAATTTGTTTAATAGATGGCATTATAGAAGAAGTAATGCTTGGGAGGATTTGAAGATGCTACATGTTCTTCCTGAGAAACTTATAAAAAGGTGGCACTAAGGATGGTCACAGACAGGAATCACCCCCCACCCCCAGCCTCCGCCCTGATGACTAGTTCATTATCAGTCATGAGGATTTGGTATCAGTCAACACTTCAGCACTCAGAGGAGTCGGCACAGTTGTGCTGGCTCAGTAAAATTAAAATTTTAGATCCACTCCTCAAGATTGTATGCAAATTGAGCACACATTTTATACATCAATATCATGTCATCTGGTGAGTAAAAACTCCGTTGCCACAACTTTCCCCCTAAGGGAGTTTTGTCTTTAATCACATAGTTTTCCAGAATGATGTCCTGTTACTTGTCGAGCAAGCCATTATTTCAACAAGGCAGCTGCTGGGGCAGGCCTCAGCACAGTTTAATGTGTAAAGCAGCTGAACGTTGCCTCTCCCGCAAATGCCAAAATGACTCACCTCCCCCATGACCTCAGTCCTCAGCTCTGTAGGAAGACAACTCACCCACGTCGAGCTGCCGTGGGTGAGAGATCACATGCGTTCATACCAGGACGCGCCACGGATCACACGGGCTGGGTTAAATGAGCTGCATCCCTGCCCAATAGGGAAAGGTTAAATCTTTTTTGTTTACATTATTATTATTATTATTATTATTATTATTATTATTATTATTATTATTATTATTATTATTATTATTATTAGAACAAATGTATAAACTACATGAGTGATTACCTCACTGTCACACATAATTTAGCAATAATATTTATGTTTATTTAATTATGTTTCACTTCCAAAGATGATACCTTGGGGTCTTGGAATTATTAATGACACTGTTTTGGCACAAATTAAAGATATTTCATATACTAAATAATAATGTGATTATTCAAAAAACAGCATTCTGGAAATAATTAAAAAAAAAATGTATAGCTTGTCAATGTGTCTGACTACAGGCAGTAGCAGGGTCATTCTAGTTGGTTGACGTGGAGGCTGTAATGGAGCAGAGCAGACATACATCTCCTCACTCTCTTTTCACAGGACCAGAGGGACTCAGAGTAACTGAGGGGTTATAAATTAGGGTCAAAGGTTGTGCCAAACTAAAACTGGAGCTTAGCAGAGGAGTGACAGTGTAATGCCACCCTGACATTCCACCAATGAGTTGCTCTGAACAAAAACCAACCACAACAACTAAAGCTGTCCTGTCCCGTTCAACTAAAGGGCAGCAGGGCTACAGACCAGGAAAATGGGGCACTGACAGAGTAGTAAACATACAGTACGTGAAGGGGGAGGAAGTAACACAAAGACCTTACATCTTTGCCAACACTACAGAATATGGTAATAGTTTGAATATTTGTGTCTGTCTTTGGGAAAGCCGTTTTCAGGCAGCATCTGGGTGCAAATTTTCTTCAGGACTATAAAGTGTATCTTATCTAATAATGGGTGTAAAGCTACATCATAGTTCTATGATGTATGATGATGACACACCAATTTAGGTACCAGCAAAAACATAGTGAAACATTTTATAGTGAAATTATTAATTAAAAATATTTAAATCGCGATTAATTGCCTTAATGTCAGTTAACTCGCATTTAATGGCACATTTTTATCTGTTCTAAATGTCCCTTGATTTGTTTTTGTCCCATTATTTTTTCTCATTTTAATGCTCTTATCAACATGGAAAAGTGGATCGGCTTGCTTTATGCTTTTGTCGCCTGGCTTTGACGAGGGGGCAGAGAATTCGCATCAGCTGTGTGCTTGGCCACAGTTTGGCCATCAAGTGGTATTTCAGACTGGACGTGCTGTGATGATAGCTCATTTTACAACGACAAAACACACAGATCACTTTGGTCTTGTCAATGGAACAATTTGGCAACTTTTTAAAAGTAAACTTTCCATTCAGAATCTTACTGGCATCCATTTTGGCATCTCGCGCTCGCCATCCACTCAAAACGTTAACATTAGCCTACTACCAAAGCCGGTCTACGGATTCTTTGCTACTACTCTTTGGCCGGCTCGCAAGCCAAACAAGCCTGTTGTTTTGTTTCCGGTCTAGCTACATCCGGTGTGGTGTTGTAGTTTTTCTAACGTTACTAGTTGTTGCAACAGCATGCGAAAAAAACTACAAAGTTTGCTAGGCCAAAAATAACGTTAATCTCGCGATAAAAAAAAATGTACGCCGGGCGCCCGGATAGCTCACTTGGTAGAGCAGGCACCCATATGTAGAGGTTTACACCTCGACGCAGTGGGCCCGGGTTCAACTCCGACTTGCGGCCCCTTTGCTGCATGTCAGTCATTCTCTCTCTCTCTCTCTCTCTCTCTCTCTCTCTCTCTCTCTCTCTCTCTCTCTCTCTCTCTCTCTCTCTCTCTCTCTCTCTCTCTCTCTCTCTCTCTCTCTCTCTCTCTCTCTCTCTCTCTCTCTCTCTCTCTCTCTCTCTCTCTCTCTCTCTCTCTCTCTCTCTCTCTCTCTCTCTCTCTCTCTCTCTCTCTCTCTCTCTCTCGTCTTCAGCTGTACTATTAAATAAAAAAATTACGCTGTTAAAATGAGTTTGCTTTAACGCTGTTAATAACGCGTTTAACTGACAGCGCTAGAAATTATCTACTTGCGGCCATAAAAAAAACATTGCCATTCTGACTTTTTAGGACACCTGAAAAACTTACAAAAGCTTAAGTCATCTCAGAACAAAATTGTTAGAACACTAAGATTTATATGAGATCAAGTCAAGTTTAGACATTACCTAAACTGAACAAAAGAGAAGACAGACTACACCATAGGCCAACAACGTGGAGGCCAAAAGCTGAGTGCACACTGCATTTAACGAGGACTGAGTCATATTCTCCCTAAAGCATCATGCGGGTTGAGGCTCTCGGTACTGTATTCAACAGGTCATCACTGTCTTCCTTTTCCTCCTTCCTCCGCCTCTTCCTACAGTCTGCAGTGAAAAGCGATCCACACTATTTGCTGCAAAAATAGAACTGTGACCCAGGTTTATTATTGTTGTTGTCAAGCAGTTCATGATGCCTGGCCTATTTCGCTATTTTGAGCCTCTATCCAAATTTTGGACGATATACTGATACTAACACTGACCAAGCTTGACATGAGTTTGGTAAATGATAGTGAAGACAGGAAACATAGGGGAGAGAGGAAAATATGACGTGAGACTGTCCAGGATCAACTCATTCTTAATCAGAGTCCACTCACAGTTCAAACCACAACACAAATATCCTGTTCCTTGAATAGATTCTAGCAAATCACTTTAGGGCAGTTGTACACTTCCACCTTCTTTTTAAAACATTTTATTGATTCAGTGCTATCTTCTTCCAAGCTGTCAGTTACGTACATTAAGCATTTATGTCTAGAGTGGAAACACTGACACTCCTTCTACCATCCAAGAGCGCTGTGTGGAAACCCTGTGTTGTGAAGTAGCTTGATAAAGTGGCTGCTCCTTAAGAACAGACTCGGCTTTGTTGACAGCAGCCCATTGCTCTGCTGGGAGAAGAAAGGCTACTCTGAAAGCCTCAAGGCTGCCAAGACACAGCCTGCCTTTCACATGTTGGGTAGTTTTGACACAATGCTTTGTTAGTCATGGTGACCACTAAGATCTATGATGGCAAAAATCGCGCAAGTTTCGTCACTGCTGCCCTTAGCAATGTCCTACGAATAAACTGTATGCAATTCTGCACAGAGGTTTAGTTCCTCAAAGTGCAACTCTAATTCCCACTCTAAGTGACTTTGTACTCGATCTGATGAGACACGCCCATGCAATTTGATGGCACAGCACTCCATTAGCTACTCTTGATCAATAGTCTCAGAAGCAGCAAGTGCTGTGTTCTGAGATATCAAATGACTTTCTGACTAATAATGACTCAGAGGAGCAGCAGAGGGGTCGCACTGAAGGTCAACACCTTCATCATGCATCTGTCAAGGAGTGTCTAACACGGTTTATTCATTTGGTTCAGGAAGTAGCTACACATTGGATGTCCAAGGCGATGAAAGTCACAAATCAAATGGATTGCTTGGCCGTGGTCACAACTATCTATCTCATATTACAGGAGCTTAGCAGCTCATACAGTGTTACTGGGGAGTGGCACTCATCTGTGTGAATCCTTCCTTTAAAAAAGAGGAGTGAGTCAATACAAGGCTCGTCATAGATGAGCTGCAGAAGAAGGCTTGCTAAAAGAACAGAGATAACAAGAGAAGGCTTTTACTGAGGGTTGGGGACGAAACCTATTGTCACTTTCGAATGGATCTAAATCTTCCAGTGCATGGTGGGACTACCACTTTGTATTTGAAATATTTAAACTATCATTTAAACATGGGACAAAACTTCATGGTCTGAGTTACAATAAGTGTGTCATATAACCAATAAGTAATTTATACTCTCATATCAAAACTTTATCTGCACATTATCTGTGCCCTGAAAGACAGCAGGTGCATTGTATGGAAGCTTCTGGTTTAGAGCGCTGGCACCTTTTTTTATTCCAAGTTACACACTGGATAAAGATAAGACGGTTTGCCAACTTTATGAAATATAAAATAGTTAAGGATAAGGCTAAATGGGACATTATGTGAAATATCAATTCCATGTTTGTTATGTAATCATTCAAACTTGATTATTTTAGAAAAAGCGACATTTGCATTGTATCCTTTGTCATGGTCTGCAGTCATAAACACTTCGTTGACAAGAGAGAGGGGGTTTCCCTTTACCAGCTCACACTCATGGTCCTGAGTGGGGCCGACAGCTGCCCGGTCTTCCTGACTTGGCTCCCTGCACTTCCTCATCAATTCATCACTCCTACGTGTCCTCCTATCCTTACAAATTTTCATCTTGCAGATGAAAAAATAAAAATGTGGACTACAGGTGCTGTGTAAATCCATAACACAACAGCAAAGACAAGAGGTTGCTTTTCAATAAAGACTATTCAAAAATGTCAGACTCTGTCGTCCTTGTGTTGTTGCCAAGATGACGGAATCAAATAGTGAGCAGCATGAAATCATTTCCCTTGACAAACTGCAGGAAGCTTGAGTACCAGGTAATAGGAAACATTTTCTTTTGTATGCCTTAAGCACTTTAGTTAATGAACACATTGGTTTCCCATTCGTAAAGGATTAAAGAAGTGGGTGATTTAAATGACTGTTCAAGGCCTCATCAAATACTGCACTAAACATAGTTTAGTATTTAAAAATAAAAACTTTCTCAGGCTTTATGTCTCTCAAAGTTTAAAGAAGTTGAAGACTAACAACACTTCTAAGTGTCTGGCTTATGTTTTTTGCAGAACAAGTGAAATACTACAGTTGAGCCTAACTTCCAGTATTTGCATTTTCTTTGGTATTGTTGCATAAAGCACAGTGGTATTTTGTAACCTCGCCACATTGCAGAAGATAGTAACTTTTTTTTCATCCAAAGATCGACAATACAGCCACTAAAAGAGCTGCACATAGGAGCAGCATTTCTTTATCCCATGCATAAAAAAAAAAAAAAAAAAGAGTTGAAAAAGAAAAAGGGCCTGTATATGTAGTCAACTCAAAAGAATGACTTTCTGATGTGACTGTGACGCGCACAGCAAAATAATTTTTCTTAGAATTTTTTCAGATGTAATGGTTTCATTATGACAGCACTTTTAGCATCACTTCTTCAATTTAAACCTGACAGATATGAAGCTAAACTACAATCGGGATGCACCGATCCGACTTTTTCAGTCCCCATTCTGATACCGATACCTGGGCTTTGAGTATTGGCCGATACCGAGTACCGATCTGATACCAGTATTTAATTAATAAGCTGTATGCCTCACTGTGTGGATGTGACTGGGATCATTCTTTATGTGTAAGGCAACGTCAGGCTTGACTTTAACATTGCTTTCCTAACTTCGTAATACAAAATGTAACAAATAAATACACAGATATTCATATTCACCAACTTCAAGCTGCATTATGGGTCAAACACAGATATCAAAGACAAAGATGAAGCTGACATGAACAGTTGTGTGAGCACAGGTTTTTTTCTCAGGATAGACTTGATAATCTTACTCAATATTTGACCAGAATTGTTCATTCAAAGAATCAGCTCAACCCCCCTCTGAGCAGAGATGCATTTCTGCTTGTTGGGAATTCTTCACATTCCCCACATTCATCTTTAATTGAGGTCTGGTTCATTGTCTCAATAGATGCTAAGCACTAGTGATGGATCTTCGGTAGGCCTCAGTTTGTTATTTGACTCACAGTGGTTTGTAGTCATGCTACACTTTAAATAATGGCTCAGTTTACGAGGGCTGAACTTTTATCTTCATGCATCCGGAATAACAAGATTAGACCCTTCCAAATTAATAAATTTAAAGGTCTACACGTTTATCACAGTGAGTGCACCAGGTCTTCTCAGACAGACTTAAGCATCCAATAGTATCAAAAAGCTTAACTTCCTTTTCTGTGTCTGGCAACCATCAGAATATGTCATTTGAAAGGTAGAGTTATTTGTAACCCAATTTCAATCATATTTTCAGGTCATTCAAAATCCACCTTGATTAAATGTGGTTTTCTGGACAATGAGGTGAATAGCTTTTCTGTGGCACAGCCCCACCCTGAGAATCTCTAAAGAAATGCAATTAGACAGCCTCAAGCCTTTCCTTTCCAAGGATGATCATTTCCTCTACAGTCATTTAAACTTGAGTGACTGAGCAGCCATTGAAATGCTACAAATCAAGACTATGAAAAAACAAAAAAAACTTGTGATATAGATTTTTTTTTTTTTTTTTTTTTAAGATAGGAGTCACACACAGTGTGTTTATTTTTTAGCTTTGCAATGTATGACTAATGGGACTGGTGGGACTAAAATCAAAATAAATTACATCTAATCATTAACTTCAATGACGTCATAATACTGTCCATGTTTTAGTGTTGCTCAGCAACTGGAAAAATTACAGGCCTATTCATTCATGCCACTGTTGGAAACATCTGATCACAATTCAGAATGTCCACAAAGCCTGAATCATTTCAACCCATGAGAGTTGAGGTTCAACAGGACATTTTCATGTGTCAGGAAATGCTGACAAGCACGGAATTCATGTTAGCAACAATGTAATGTTTTGATATTTAAAGTCACATTTATCGATTTCTTTACATCCATCTCTAACATATCATCTTCTAACATTATAGGCTACCTAATGTGTAGTAAACATTTGCCTTTTTATTGACACCTAGCAACATTAGCATTTATTTTGAATCACAAGTCCATCTAATGAATGTTGGTCCAAGATTTACTCTCCTTTCAGGTCCTTTTCATTGCTCTTCTTTAGCTGCTAGATATTCGGTTTTCTTCACTAGCTAGTGGCTGGTACTGAGCAGAAAGCACACTATCAGAATGTTTTTGCTGAAAACAGCTGCATTCTGATGCTTTTAAATTGGTTAATAATAAGAGTGTACATACTTTATATAATAAGATTGTAAACCCCCAAAAATAACCTAAAAGAGACTATAAAAGCAGCAGAGTTGGCTGTTAAGGCTGCGTTCACACAGGCTGCGTTCACGCATCCTGCGTCGGCAGTCCAAAGATCCGGCAAAAACGCAGGTCTTTCTATTCATTTTGAATGGGGGTGCGTTAAGGCTGCGGCAGGGGTTGCTGCAAGGGGGACACTGCGGCAAAAAGTTGAGACTGACTCAACTTTTGGATAAGAACAACCCCACGTCACGCTGCGGGGCCAATCATTTAACCAGCGATGAACTTGCCGGTGAGCTATGGTTTGAGGCGGTGTGAAAATCCCGTACAGTAAACATTTCTTTTAGCCTTCATCGCTCCCACAATAAAGTTTGAAAAAACACTAGGAGGGTAAAAAATGAAACAAGCACTGAACAGCCCGGGAGTTTGTGTAATAACTGAACGACAACAAAGCACTCGCTAGGACTCACTCGTCTCTTTTCTTTCTCTCTCCCTCTCCTGTGAAATAAAGTTGCCTTCAAGTGCAGTCGGAAACGTCGAGATCTATAAACAATCTGACAGAAAACATTAATTGTGAAATATAAAGTCTACTTGTGCTTTGTTGGGGGGTTTAGGAACATAATAGGAACTTGAAGCACTATTGCAATGTTTTCAACTATGTTTTACTGTGCTCACTTTAACTTTGCCGTAGTAGCATGTATCTAAAAATAAGGAAGTGGTGGGTCTAATTTTTCTTCCTTACCCAATATTACAATTCCTTTGAAGGACAGAGTAGTACATTTATCTTGAATGACCCCTTAACAAACCTACTTTTAATTGTTTTAATTTTTACATGCAGATCTCTTTACTATTAGTAGTTACATCTAATTACAAAACCATATAATTGATTAAGGAATTATTACCATCAGTTCAAGTAAAAAGTTTTACTATGCACAACCAAAATTGTTAATAACAGTATTTATGAACGGTTATCCAAGGTATTACTGCAGTATGATTTGGTAGAGAGGGTCTTCTGTCAACATATGATGTCAAAAATAAACATAACACCCCATCTAAACACCTCTCTCATAATGCCTCTCAGAGGAAGGAAGTCTTGTGGCTGTAGAGACAATGGGGTATAGACCTATAATTTGACAGTGCATATTGAAGAATAACAAAAGCATAAAATGAAGTTAGTCAACTAGTTTTAAATGGTTATAAAACCTACTAAATAAACTGCGGGCTAATGGTAGGCGATCCCGCTAAACAGAGAATTCCTTTGCTGACAGGAGACTAAAGAGCAATTGTCCAAACATATCGCCCGACAACCGCCAGGGTTGACAGAGAGAACAACACACATGAACCAAGTCTGCCTTCATTTGGCCTTTATCCCTTTCTTTGTTTACAAGCCTCAACATCTGACAGCCCCCTCATATCTCTTTGCTTCCTCTGTAAGAAACCTTCCATGTATTCGTTTGTGTTTCAGGTTAAAAATTTGAGGAAACAACACTTACTTGTTACCATTAAATGAGGCTCTGAGGAACACCATTGTGGTCAGGTCGTTTTTGATTCTAAAAATAATCAAATCCACAGCTGCATCTGGTCAAGAGGCTTTCAGAACAGTCTGGAAATACATAACTAATAGCTCTCAAGACATTTTAATTGCTCTGTGTGGGTAAAAAAACATTATGGGCACCAACCAGATATGATAATGTATGAGCACTTGCCATAGTGCCTCAACAGTGAGTCAAAATTACAGTTACTCTACCAAGGAAGTTTTATTTTTAGTTCAGTTTGTTTGTTTGTTAGTTGCCGGGTTCTCTCAAAAATGTGTCAACAATTTTGTTTAAATCTTGTGGTTTTAAGTTCTAGGGTATAGATCAAGACACAAGTAATTAGTTTATGTATGCATTGATGCACATTATGTGTTTCTTCAGAATATCTTACCAATTATTTGATGCTAGTGAGTCAGCTTTGGAAAAAGACCATATTTTGAGGTGTGGTCTTTCTTTACATAAATACCTAGCTACATCATTCAACACTGACTAAACGTTTTTTGCTATCACAATGTACAATCCATATTAATAACATGGGGGGGGGTCACAACTTTTGTTGACAGCTATCAAAAAACAGTATGTGATCACAGTAAATACATTTTTGCAGAAGGAATATAGCGGAGATTCCTTATCAGATCACGCAATCTGATGAGTCACAACACCGGATCCACTTGCAAATTAACAATGTTGACACTTGTGCAGCATTGGTGGAGGTTTGATTGTGCTATCTAATTCCATTTCATACATTTAGCAGAGCATTAACAGCTGGCATATGATATTTATGACATGCATCAATAATCAATAATTTCTCTAACTGTCACATGCAACAGCATAGAATATGTGAATCTGTTGGGAAGTTTTGGTTGCAAAAGACATCTATTGCAATAAACTGTCCCACTGAGGTTTAAATAGGGTTCCTGAAAACAAATATTCTGTATTTGAGGTTCATTCCTATTCTCATTCACAGCTATATTCTATGACAACTAGTGCAGCCGTCCTTTCAAATGAACTGGATTTCAATTAAACAGGAAATCCCTGTAGCCTGCTCCACTACCTGGCTCATACATGCCAGCAGGCTGCAGTGCCTACGTCAACATATGGCAGTCAGATAAAGAGGCAGGGCATATTTTCAAGGGGAAAAGGGCGTCACTGCCCTTTGCCCCGAGTCAAACAACTTCAAGAAACTTTGATAGAATGTATAAATCTTCTCTGCTATTACACACATTAAGACAGAGCTAGTATACCAGTGAGCGTTGTGTTTCAACGTTCAAGTAAGTTAATTCGAGAGTAGACGGTGTGGGACAAAGAGCGACAGGTAGCCTACAACACCCGCTGAGTTCAGGCAGGCTTTACCAGATACAGTTTACAAAGGGGAGAAAGTTACTCACCCGAACAAGGTTGCTAACAGCCGCCTGCACGGCAGCTACCGGCGCCGTCAGATCTGGAATAGCTTTCCCGTCAACTTCACCTTCTTCGTGCATTATCACCAGATGGGATATCTGCTGAGCCACCGGCTCCAGGATACTTTCTATCGTCTTCGTGTGAAAAACCGGCATGGTGACAACTTTATAACACTATCCAAGAGAAAAACAAGTAAATATCCTACCACCTGAGGCAGTTGTCTCTCAAACTGTCGCAACAAAAGTATATAACACTCCCGATAGCTTTTTTCCAGGACAGTTCACCCTCCGGTATGTAGACTACAACTACCCCTGTAAAACCATCAACGTGAAAAACTCCCAGCCAGAGAGTGAGCGCGAGCAACCTAAACGTCAACCAACGTTGTGCGCCCTCTTAACCAATCAACCAGCGAGAAGGCAACTTCCTTGGCGTCTTATTGGTCAACAGGGGTGCCGCTCTGTATCAACACCTCCCGCTTCCACACAGGCGAGTTTGCTAGAGATCCGAGGTGCTCCCTAAATTACGTAATAGATTCTCATGCCCTAAAAAGGGAAATACGTGTCTACTGTTTGTAAGGAGTAGATTCCAGCCGCTGTAAATTAACAAGCCACACAAGCTCTGCTTTTGGCACTTTCTGCTCAGCAATTGGACCTGTGACTGATAGGAGATAAGATTGTAGACCTCAAAGAAAACAAACAGGACAGAACAGGATATAAGTTTCAAACTGAATCTACCAAATATATTCATAAAAGAGGATACTGAAGATTTAATTATGAAATGCCATTTCATGGCTATTTTGTAACATCTAAACATCACTGAATTATGTTAGAGTCCATATGAGCAATTAAATTAGTATCAAATGGAATTAAACAAAATGAAGAGGATGTTCAAGCATCAGTGAGACATCACTGCACTATGGATGCCCAGCAGTGTCATTTCGCTATTGCAATATTGCAAAATTAGAGACTGAATTCTTGTTTCACATATTATAGATAACACCAACCACACACAATAGTATTCAAACTCAGGATAGAGCTTTGTCAAGGCAACATGGCACATTGTTTCAATTCCTTCTCCGTCCCAACCTCCCACCCAGAAAAAAACAATATTTGGGGATTGAAAACCAACTGCCAAACAAACCAGCTAAGGAATTCCCACAGAATCCCAAGAGGGACTGCAAGGCAGCAGCCCATTGCCTAAAAAGGAAGAGTCCATAAAGGAAGAATCAAGGAAGTTACTCTGTTTGAACCCTTGTGTAAACATACAAGGGGCTGATACACTTTTCTTTTATATAAGGGGTTATTATACCACATGTTAATGAAACATAATCACTTTGAAAAGATCAGGGTTTTACATTATCTTGACTTTGATGTTTGCCTGTGAGTTATCTTCACCACGGACACCTCATTTTGTTAACCCAACTATTTGTATCTATGTATGTATACTATTTTAAGACACAAATAAAGTACCAAATGTAATTTCTCACACCGATATATAGTTTTTATGTCTACCCTGCTTTTACAGCTTTGCTTTGATACAAAAATTAACCAATAGACACTAGCACCAAATATCTTCACCCTGTATCTCCCAAAACTCAGATAAATGCACTATCCAGCAGAGTTCATCCTGAATATAGACATCAAAGATGGCCTGTTGCTTCCTCAGCTCTCCAGTTACTGAAAAGGCTGCCCTGTGTGTCAATGCTGGAATGTGAGCAAGGCTGCTCAAGATGGGAGGTCTACACCTTCCTTTACTGTAATGCCAATAAGTTCCTGTTGATGCATGGAGGATGTCCTGACAGTGCAACCCGTGTATACCTCAACACCATACATCTTGAATTTGTTCATACTGAGATAGACAATCTTGTTTCTAGGATGCTTAATAAACCACATCACAACTGAAAGAGTTGTAAATGTTACTCAATGTGACAGTCTGTTGACAGAATTCACCAAGTTTTTAATGTTAGGTTTTTCATCATGGCCCAGTTAGTAGTTTCTGACTGCTTTACTTTCTTTTATCCTTTTTAATCTCTACAAGAGTGAGCAGCGGGCGCCATCCTCTGGTTAAAAGAAGTAAATGCACTTAGTGAAATGGGGAACGAGGAGAACACAACACAAGTCACTTTTAAATATGTTAAGAAAATGGCATCATTCATTTTATTACCCTAAATAGATTTTGGCTATCAGTCACTTTTCCATCTGCAGGAAGTTGTGAGAAATTACAGCTAAAGGGCAAATCAGCAGAGATTCACATAGGCCACAAATTGCTGTTACACTGATTTCTCTGACATGAAATGTTCATGTGTTCAAGAGAGTTGCACTTCTGGCCAAACTCCAATCAGTAATGTCACAGCAGGTGTGTTTCCTTTAAAAGTGAATGGAGGACACGTCTGATTGGAGCTGCAGCCAAAAGTTCATCATCTCTGAAAGATCCAACCATAGAGACGTGCATCTTTATGAGCATTTGAGAGGACTGACTGAATGATGTATGAATAAACAATTTAAAAAGTAAAAACATCATTCTTAAATGATGAAGTTAAGTTGTGTATGGTTACAGAATGTGTATTAACTGTAACCATGAATGTTGCATATTCATTATTTTAAGGTACCAGTATACATTTGTTATCCTGTAGTTGGCCTGCTATGGTGACATGATGAGTTGTGTTGCACTTTTTGTCATGACACATTCAACAAAACATGAATATGGAAGCAAGCTCCTGATACTGCTTGGACTTGTGGAGGGCATTATCTAATCCCTCCAATCCACAAGTTAACCCAAATATTATATCAGGATTCCACTTTTAAATTAAAGACATAAAAGGCTAAATAAATACCTGTCTGTGACCTTCAATTCATTCAACAGACTGTAGGAGACAATACAACGCAAATCTGTCTCCTACAAAATATGCATGTATACTACTAATATTCTTTGCCATATTCATTTTAGAGGAAACATAATTGTTGTCTGAATTTCACTGGGAAAGTTTTTTTTTTTTCAAAATTCAGAGAACTGGACATTGCTATACCAAAGACAGTGGAGCCTGGGATATGTTTCCTACATGCCACATATTGTCAGGTTTAGGCTACTAAAACATGGCTTAATATTGAAAAAGTCAACACTGAGTTGAAGCATGAGACATCTTCAGTAACTGAATGATAAAATTTACTATAGCTGAATTCCATTTAATTGCTTTGTTTTCAAGGACATTGTACATGCTGACAGTGTCATGAGTCACTGAGACCGTTGAATACAACAGAGCCAGCACCTGTGCTTATCCTCCTACTACAATTCAAACTATCTGCCTTTAAAAAAAAGGCCTATTGTATAATGTCACAGGACTTCCTGCTTTGGAACCCATTGTTGTCTTTCAGCCACTGAATGTAATTTTGTTTATTCCAAAACACAATATTGTCAGACAGAACAAGCAACATAAACAGGAACAGTTCACCATTTTGGTAAATAGTCATTGAGTGAGATGAGAATATCTACATTAATTTCATGGGTATGCATTAAATAAGGACTTGAAACCACTTTTCCTCTAGAACCACCATGAGGTCGACATTTGTGGTTTTCAGTGAAATGTCTCTATTGCATTAAATTTATTACACACACATGCCCCCCTCATGATGAAGTGTAATAACTTTAGTGATCCCTTTTCACCTGGCACAATCTTCAGGTCAATTTTTTTTATTTGTCCAATACTTTGATTTATGACCCAAATACCTGCAAAACTGATATTCCCATCAGCTGTCCTTTGTGTTTACTGATAATTAGCAAATATAAGCATGCTAACACCCCAAAACTAAGAGTTGCTTTAAAGGCCAACTGCTGTCTTGAACCTTTATATAAAAGTGTGTTTAGCTCTCTCTATAGCTTTGGATCCACACACAGCGAGGGCAGAAGAGTGAAAGCAAGGGATTGAATGATGTGTGGAGATGACATATTTTGTAATATAGTTAAAAGGCCACATGTGGGCACTAAAGTCTGCAAATAGAGTAAGTAAAGACTTTGCTCTATTTGCAGCACTTTACAGAGAAGGTGGATATACAGTATATATGGTCTGGTGTGGTTACTCCACCTTCACTCTTACATTTTTGATTGTTGTGTTGTTTTTTTATGATCCATTTTTTATTTATTTTTTTAAACATACAGAACATACAAACACAATTGAACAAGAATAACAGCCCTCTCCCACCCCCAACCTCTGTTATTTGTTTTTCTCGAGGAAAGAAAAACAAATAACAAAAAACAAAAACAGGAATCAGGAATCACACCTTGCCTAGACGCTTTCCTCTAATTCTTGTGATGCTGAGGTCATTAGGACTGATACTTGTGCTGATGCATTTTTCCATAGGTCTATAGTCGATGATTTGGCTTTGTTAATCCTTGCTGTAGAGAGCTCAAGCATAACTATGTCTAGAAAATACACCAACCACTGTTTTATACAAAGAGAGTGGGGGGAAGCTTAGCTGAGCTATCATTTTTTTGGTCGCGGTTGATCCAGCTAGCCACATTTTCTTCTGTCTCCCAAGCAGGTGTAATTTAGAGTCATCATTAAGTAACAAAACAATTGGGTCAGTAGGATTGTTGTGTGTTTTCTTTTGTCAGTCTGATGTGTTTGTAACAATGATCCAGTTTATATATATATATATGCATGTAAAGTATTATATGTAGAATTTGCTAAATACAATATTTAAGAAGATAAAATATACCTTTTCTCTCGTATGTGGTCATCTCTCTGATTTAGTGTATGTTGTCATCAGCTAAAAAGACTCAGCAAGAACGCACTGCTCGAGGTGTCTGACTCAGTACCATTGTCAGGTCCTGTGACAACAGAAGCATCAAAAATGTGGAGGACTACTCTCTGCTTATACTACTCTCATGAAAATCTAGCACCAATGGATGATACCAACATTTTCATTCCTATTGTAGCCATGTCTATGTACCTTCCTTCAATGTGACTTGGTTTGTTTTGTGGTTACATCTGTTAATGATTTGAAGGTTAGTTATCTTCTGAGAGATCATGTACAAGGTTTCCTGTGTATAGTTATATATATAGAAACATATTGTACCGTACAGCACGCCTTTATGGCTTAACCATTATTAAGATCCAAATTGTTGTTTTTTTTTTACTTCTGAATTGCATCCTTTAATACACTTTTTTTGTATTGATAAAAAATGAATGATTTGCATGACCCATCCCTCATGGAATTATTCAGACACATTAATATACTGTATAACACTTTAACTCAGTTGAGTTTAAAAAAAACCCCAGAAGACTCAACTGACAGCTGGCAATGGTTCCTGAGTCAAGCAGAGTCCTCTCTGCCAACACACTGAGTTTGGACAAGTATGAGTTTATTCAGCCAACTCATGTGGAACAGATTTATTTTATTAATATAGAATATGTACTGGATTGTTATTTTAAAAGTCTAACATCTTACATGCATCAGATACAGTAGGTAATAGAACATCCACAACCATGAGATCATTCTTCAACAAAACATTTCCAACCACTGCAAAGAATGTATACCATAATCAGCACAGTAAAACTCATCGGCTTTGCAGATAATTGTCAATTTAAGCATGTTAAACTCACAAAAATCTCTTTTGCAGCCAACATTACAGAGAGAAATAGTTATTTGAATGGACTGTGTGCAAGACAACAATAATGTTTATATCCCTGTAGCCAAAAGGATGTTACACTCTAATAGTTTGTAGTCAATAGGATAGGAAACCCCCCAAATGAAGGCACCAACCTAAACATGTGCTAAAGTGATATAACACTCACAATACTCAACACAATGCAAATAAAGAGCACGGAAGGATCATACTAACTGCATCTGCAGAGGAAAACTCTCAGTCAAATTTGTTATAGCAAAGGTACTTTCTGGGTCAAATGACGTGTGCGTAATGTCAAAGGTGTCGCTTTGTGGTGACAAACCCACAAAGTCACCTGACTCTGTAGTTCTCCTCAGCTATACGGAGTGGTTTAGTGGCTTTTAGCTCATTGTTTTCAGACAGATTTCCAGCCGACCAGATCCTGGCTGGGCAAATCACAACCGTTTATCTCATATGGGGCAGATTTGATACCATGACCGACACCTTGCGGAGCCTCACAAACTATGTGATGATGTCATTTTTGGTTTGCACACCCTTGTGCCATGGACGCAATATTTATTTTCTTCAAAATGCTGTAAAAAAATCCCTTTGTGGATCAGTGAAGTTACTGCAAAATCACGTACACAGCAAACTAACACAGTTTTGCATAATGTTATAATGATCACCTTTGATTTCAGAAATGGTGTAGGATTCGTTTGCAATCAGTTTAATTGCAGGACCACTTGTGTTCTAGTGATGTTGCCACAACCCTAGGTCTCAGCAATTCATTTAGTGAGTAAAATCTTATCGTTACCAATAGAATAAGAACAGAGTTTTACTTAGAAGTTTTGAACTGCGCCTTTAAAAGTTTGCCATTTTGGTGAAGATCACAGCTTGATTGAACATTGATGCTTGGAATCATGCCAGTATACAAGATCTCTTGCTACACACCCAAACAAACACATAGGCAGGTAAGGGAAATATACACATTCAGACCTTGATAAAACTCTCACATTAAACTAAGAAAACTATACCAGAAAAAATATATATCTATACCTGGCTGCTGACTATTAGATGTCTCAAATGAGGTCCTCTGGTAAATGTTTTCCTCCATGAGTGCACAACACCATACCAATGGCAACTGTGTAATATTATTGAAAGATGTAAAGGATATGGCCAAAAGAATGGAGTACATACATTTAAGTGGTAGTACATGAGTGGTCTTTCCTAAAATGTTGATCCTGCTCATCTAAGCAAACTTCCCTCAAATCTTTTTCTTCATCATCCAATGAACTGATGGATTATGATGCTCTATGCTGTATATATCACACTACTTCATTATGTCCCCCCTGGCTTTTCACATCTGCCAGTAGGAAAGTGCCCTCCTCAGCCCTGACTCAGATTGTTAGTGAGTGTATGTTGCTCACTCTCTCCTCCCCTTGCATCTTTTTTTTTTTTTTTCCTCTCAAGCTGTCTTACTCTCTCCCTCCTCCTCTCCACTTACTCTCTCTCCTCACTCTCTCAATCGCTCTCTCCTTTTGATCACTTCGGTCCCTTGCTCCACTCCCTCTCCCTTTCTCCTACACGGTTCTGTCACTCACTCACACACTCATACCAGCTCTCCCTGGGCACCATCTCCACCACTGAAGATCCTCATTGTGTCTTCGTTCTGCCAGGTGGACGCACTACCCACAGTCACCATTTCCACCCCGGAGAGTTCCACGCTGGCTGCGCAGCCCCTTTCCCGGCTGAGCATCGGGCGGAAGACCCTGGTGGCAGCTGCTGTGGGGGTCATGCTGGTCCTGGTTCTGGTGGTCCTCATTCCTGTGCTGGTCAGCTCCGTTGGCACAGGTGGCATAGATGACACTGCGAGCCACTACGAGATGCTGGGTACCTGCCGCATGGTTTGTGACCCCTTGCCCAGCACGGGCACGTCGGATACAGGTGTGGACGCAGGAACAGATGCAGCAACCACAGGCCTACAGGTGAACAACGATGCAGATCTGAGTGATCATAGCATTGGCCCACCTCTGCCTACTTACAGTGCTCATGGCCCACAAGGCAAACCAGGACGTCCAGGCAAGCCCGGACCCCCAGGACCACCTGGAGAGCCAGGCCCACCAGGACCTAAGGGTCCACCGGGAGATGGTGTGGACATTGTACGGACAGGGATTCTAGGTTTAGGGGGTAGAGGGGCAGTCAGTACAACCACATACAGCACCATGCCTCGGGTGGCATTTTATGCAGGACTACGAAACCCCCAAGAAGGTTACGATATTTTACGATTTGATGACGTGGTGACTAATATCGGTGGTAACTATGAGGGCACGACGGGCAAGTTCACCTGTAAGATTCCTGGCACTTACTTTTTCATCTACAATGTGCTGATGAGGGGAGGAGATGGCACCAGCATGTGGGCTGACCTGATCAAGAATAGTCTGGTGGGTAACACTTTTAAATGCTCAGACACCTTCTCAAACACTTCCTAATGTTTAATAATTTCATGTTGTATTAAAAAAAAATTACGGATTTCTCCGTACAAATAGTATAATTATTACCATAAGTTAAAAACCCTGAATCATACACTGGAATAAACCTGCATCCAAAATGCTCAGGGAAGAGTGTAACCAGTGTGCTTGCAGTCTAAATTGAGTAGTCATGCATTCATGTGGATAGTGATTTTAGATCTGACTTAGTCTAGTGTTATAGTCCGAGATAATGACAATGCACAGTGGCATGCTGCCAGATTGTGTATTTGTGCATATTACACATCCAGTGATGTACATGTTGAAGTGAGTGGAAGGAGTGCAGTGCTATCTCAACTCTGCACACATCAAAACACAGCCTGGGGTAGTGGCTAGTTCAAAGCTGGTGCCCTTTGAAATACAACAAACTTCACGGAACCATGATGTGCTACACTAGTATGGGTTATCAGACTGCCTGTCAGACTCAGGCGTTTCAATATCGAATCATGACATTTTCTATACTCATGGATAGTGTTGTAATGTCTTTAAAGCCCCAGGTGATGAAATTGATTAAACACCATGTAAATCTGAGACTAGACATTTTCCTACAAACATCTCAGCCAGGCTGCGGCAGACTGTACAGAGACTGGAGACATTAACACCTGTAATGTAATCCAGTGAAATGGCCAGACAGTTATTGCCATATTAGTGAATCTAATAGAGATAATTTTTTGTGGAGACTGTTTCATAGAACTATGGGTTCAACTCTGTGGCCATTTCGTCTGTGTTTTACTAGGTTGCATAGTGAGATACTACACACTAAACACATTTTGCTGTCACGTTGAACTGCATCATACTGTAAGATATTTGTCTTATTTTGTCACAAAAGAATAAAATAACTTACAGTGCAATACAACACCACATCCATGGCATTAGACTGAATACTGAAGGTACAGTATTCATGTTACCACCCACTCCTTATCCTGCATGTTGGTACACTATATTGTATCAACTAGGATGCCCAAACACACACATATTTCACTTCTTACCACAAATAATATAATTTTATTCTCTTACATTGTCTCAATTTTTCCATAAAACCTGCTTACTTTTAACTTTAACAAAATAAAAAGAGATGCTTACTAGAGACACAGTGTGGAAGAACTGTTAGCTAGATATTTTAATCAGAATGATTCACCTGTTGGCTGACTATCGCTTTGTAAAGACTTCCTTCAGCTGCCTCCCCCGGCTTCCTTTCAAGGGCAATGACACTGTAAATACTGTGCTACGTTTATCTACCATATTTAAAAAATGTATTATCTATTACAGTCTTAAATAACTATGAGCTCCAAGATATCTAACCATTAATACAATGTTTCCTTATTATGAAAATGTATTCTTTTAAATGAATTAAAGTATTACTAAAAGTTCTGACAACTCATAATACACACTATCAGGGTGGATGCTGATAGTTACAAAACACAAACAAATATACAGTCTCTATGTGGCTAATGAGGATCAATTAAAAACAAAAAAGTCATATAAACATGGCTTCAGGCAAACATGCAAACCAACTATACTTGCTGATTAGATCACCTACACAATGATACAACTGAATGTGTGTTATTTACACATAATGAATCTAAAGGGAAAAGGAAAACAACAATATGTAGTAATTATGTCTTTAATTGGTCCAAGAGGGGCAAAGTGGTGTCAGGACACTTTAGCCACTACTGTGCAAGTCACTGGCTAAAATCACAACATTTCTCATACAAGCTATAGACAATATGTTTGCATTTACGATGTGTCTTTTTGTCAGTGGTGGACATCATCTTCAGTAGCGCTGAGGGTGGACACAGGGAGGGAAAGGAGTTCTGGCTGTATTGCCCTCAGGTCTCACAAATCCACCATCTTGCTGTCATCTGTGGCTCAAATTCTCTTCTCAGACCCTGCAGCCTCTTGATATATGCTTTTGTTCTGCATTGGCACTAATTAGAACTCCACATTCCTATTTTGGTTCTAACTTAGTTTAGAACTTGTCGCCAGAATCTGGTTGAAGCAGGGATTACACAGTCGCAGCGTAATGGCCAACATGGCAACCCAGATCATTACACATTAGTGAAAGCTTAGAGGGGATAACTGTACATAAAGTAACTCCCCCCCAGTTTCCCTTTTTACACACACATGCAGAAGAGATTTGGGCTTTATGCTGCAGATCTAACACCCTCAGTAATTACCCTGTGTTGACACGATGACACTTCTATTTGGGATAAACATGGCATTATCAGTGGTCCACCCAAAAAAAGGTGGATCTAAGAGTTGAAAATGACGCAAAGGGAGAGTATATGCACCGCCATCCTTCCTCAGAGGCAGACTGACTCAGGCCTGACCCTTTCAGTTGAGTCATGAGCGAAAAACAAGATATTCACCACAAGGGACACACTTTACACTATCTCTCAAATTCAGTTCACACGTCTTGCAAATATGCTTTTCTTAAAATAAGATTGTTAGTCAACCTATACATGGCAAATAGGTGTGGTCTCATGTCAGCCAGTAAATCAGCAAGTCTTTTGTTTGTGTGCGTCAAATTATTTACTACTACTGTACTTCAGTAGTGTCATTACTATTATTTCAGCCTTATTAATAATAATTTATAGTAATTATTTTAGCATTTTATTGATGATATGTGACTGCATTTTGCTAATATAGAGGTAATGAAACAATTCTTCATTCGTAATCTTTTCCTCAGCATCTTACATTTCTTCACTTCCTCTCTCCTTGTATGTGTGTGCGTGTCATATTCCAGGTCAGGGCCAGCGCCATTGCCCAAGACCAGGATCAGAGTTATGACTACGCCAGCAACAGTGTCATCCTTCATTTGGATGCAGGCGATGAGGTTTTCATAAAATTGGATGGGGGAAAGGCCCACGGGGGCAACAGCAACAAATATAGCACATTCTCAGGGTTCATCCTCTATGCCGACTGAAGACTGAAGTTGGGACAGGATGTGGGCTCAGAGGTGAAAGGTCACAGCCAGAAGATGTTCACTTCCTGACTTTAACTTGGCTCTCGCAGTAAGGTTAATGTTGCCCATAGTCACTGATCCACAGTCAGATTGTTTTTACAGATGTTTAAGCATTGATACAGTGACTAAGGCTGTGGATCTGTGGTTATCTGTAACTGTGTACTTCCTCATCCATATGTTCCGTTGTATACAGGGTGCCTATGCTGCTATTCTGATGGACGTAAGCAACGAAACAGTGACAGTGATGTCAAGTGTCATGCTGAGGTGCAGTAGCTAACAATTCTGACAGTGAAGAAGCCTCACCATCATTTTTGAGCTGTCATTTCAGTTTTAAGTCTGGAAATCTAACAGTCATGGTGACTGCAGTGTTTGTAAATGTGCTGTTCAGATTTATGTTAAAATTATGTTTTCTCATGCTGTTTGTATGATAAAATGTTGTGCTTCAATGACAGAGGAGATATATTCTGTCCCGAGAAATGCTAATTTGTCAAATATTGGGCGCCAAAATGAGATTATGCTTGTTGTTCTGAATGGCAGACAGTGTCACAAACTGTATTGTGTCTTAGTGTGATCATTTTGAAAGTCATGTTATATCAGCCCATTCATTTTTGCATATTGTTAGTGTGTAAACTGTAGATTTGATATTTAATCTTGATGTCTGAACAAAATCAAAATAGTGTACATACACCATATTGTGTGTCTATTAAAGAATATAGCTGTAGATTGATAGTTGTACAATTATATCACATAATGTGCTGTAAATATTTATTTGAATCATGCATGCAACACCTGTCAAAATGTTCTATATGTTTCCACAAAAGATAAAAAGATAACAGTGACTTTAAACAAAGCTAAATAGCTAGGTGTGGGCTTAAGGAACATCTATTGCTGTTGCGTTTACTTTTAATGTCCATGATTTTTCATTAAAAAAAAATTGTTTTTTTTGCATCTTCTCACACCTTATGAGGTTAATGTCACTCACGTAATCTATTTCTTGATCAGCTGTTCTGTTCGCAAATTTTCCAGTGAAACCAGCCTTTAGTCCTGTAAATGTTACACCCGAGAGCCACGCCAGCGTAGCGAGAGGCAATCAACGCAGAGATGATCACTGAGGGAGAGGGGAGAAGAAATCACAGCTGTGTTAAATGCCAAATGAAGCGGGAGATGATTGTGTTTCACAATCAAAGGAGAGATGTGTGTTTTCCTCTAATGTGTGTGGAGATTTAGCGCGAAAAAGTCAGGGGATGGATGTTAACATATCTTGACAAAGCTTAGATCAGTGTCGGAAAGTAATCGAGGGCAAATTAGGCTCTGCTGTGACGGCAACAGAAGTGTCAGAGACAGGAAAATAGCTTCCAGGCATAAACTGTAAAAACCAATATATTTTTCTGTTTTCTTAAAAGCTCACTTTGATATTATGAAATTCTTTGGACATAGTTTGCCTTTGACATGGGCCTTGTAGGGTCCAAAACTGTCTCTTATTTAGTTTAAAACACAAACTTTTAAGAGTTTAAGCACTAAGGTTTTGAGGGTGTCAAGAAAAGTAAACTGTTAAAATGCACATTTACTTATTCACAGAAGCAAATACAAGTGAATGCCATCCCTGTTACCGCTCAAGCTCTCATTTGTTTGAGCTGTAAACTGGTTGAGTAGTATACAGTTGATTAAAATGACGAGACTAGATTGCCACACTGTGCAGCGCTAGAGCACCCTGTTGTCTGTTTAACTGCTTTTCAACTCCGTTCTTAACTTAAGCTTGTCTTAAGACAGCAGAATTCCTCCAGACACAATTAAGACTGAAGGTCCGTGCCTAAGCAGAGGTCACCCGAGCCAGGGGGCAGCTGAGCACTAGCACAGGCTGTTTTCTCCTTGCAGGGTCCATGAGTACATCGTCAAATTAGAGACTTCATGTCACAATGTCAAAGACAAATGCCCCAGGTCTGCCAGAAACAGCTTTCACTGCTGAAACCCTCGGAACTGAACATTGCCCGAGAGTCTGCAACATCTGTACTTTTCCTGAAGCCCTCAGGGAGAAAATAAAACAAATGCATCGAAAACATTCTTATATAAAAACGCTTAGGAGACAAGAAGTTCAACTAAATTTATCATTTCAAAATGTATGAGTGAAAAGAGTCAAATAAAAATGCAGCG